>NW_013666801.1:13843-21678 GCF_000517525.1 Limulus polyphemus
AACTTTAATTAAAATAAAGTACAAGAACAACCTTTCGAACTTCTTGGGTCATTATCAGGTTAACAAAGACAGTTTGAAACTGGCCGTTACTGGGCACATGTCTTAGGGAAGATGTGTAAACAGGTACGATATTGCATGGGGCGTAGCGGTAAGATATTAGGTGATTAAAATAGATATAAAAGTGTTCCCTTATGTTGGTTCAATTTTGGTTTGAGTTATTGTATAAGTAGGGCTTTTTGATTTTTCGCATAGAAAACACCAACATATTAAGTAGAGAAACAAAGACAAACAAACAAACTATTTTGGTAAGCCGATGTTCTTTAAAAATTCAAAATTTCCATCTATTCAAAACAGCACTAAACATAATTTTCATTCTTATGTTCTCTATGCCATCTTATTTTTCAAACAAGAATAATAGAATATCAGATAATTCACAGATGCACCTTTATAACTCCGTTAAAAACGTTTGAAATGAACGATGATAGTTTATTAATTAACATGAAGTCGGTGCAGGATTTGTGTCTGCCAGTCTCTTGTTTACATAAAGTTTCAAGACTGCTCCAGGATCATCCAGTTTTTGCCAATATTGTGTTTGGAATTCTCTTTAGCATCTTATACATGATACAAACATGCTCCCAATCAAGTGCTGTGCTTGATACTAACAAATATTAGATGTCCTAGAACAGCTAAGCAAATCGTTCATGGAGCTAATTAGTGATTTATAATTGCATTAAAGCTTGACCCTTACTTAATTAAGACCTTGTTTTGATGTAGTAAAAAGCCCTTTCATTACGCTTCTTAAAAGCTTGTTTAAATATAAGTCAAACGTGACTTATCCGTAAGTTAAGTTATAGGATAAATTTATCAGAAATCTACAACAACCAGTTTATCTTCATTCTGTTTATCCATATCACCTGTTTATCCTACAACTTACAACTTAATATTTTTCTCCTTGGGAGTCACAGGAAACGTCTTAATGTTTATCACTGAGCCGTAGTTCTTTAGAAATTTACACGGGGGCAGCACTAACATAGAGTTCGGTAGCATAGCGTAAGAGCGGAGTTTTCGTTCCGGCGTTTCCAGGTTAAAGACGTCTATGCAGAGTGAGTGATAGGTGGCCATTCAGAGTTCCGTGGTATATTTCTACTGAAGATATTTCCAAAGAAAAGTAATTTGAACGTGTATTCTATAATTTTAAATAAAATTAACTTCAACTATTTTTAAGTTCTACTATTGTTGGAATCACCGTGTCGGATTGGTCGATTTGTTGACAACCCTAACGTCTAGTAAGTAGCGTGGTTTAAAGCGCGAGTAGGATGTAGAAAATTTATAAAAAGGATGAATTATGGATTCCTGTGAATCAGTCAAATAGATATATTATCTAATTCTATCAACTATCACCTGAAGTGTTGGAAAGTGACGCTAGGTGCGATGATTTTGAAGAAGTCGTGTCAGATGCTAATGCTGTGTATTTGCTTCTGGGCATTAAATGCAGGTAAGAAACATAGATCATATTTTCTCCGTTGTTTGGAAGTTTTATTTTGAAGGACATTTTATAATTCTGCCCAAACCGGCACTTATGTATATACATATATTTAAATCTATGTATTTTATATATACATATACCTGAGAAAACCTTATTACAGACAAGTATTGCTTGTAGAATTTAAGTACCAGCTGTGCGTGACTGTTTCAACACATAACGATTGAAACGTTGACAGCTTATCAGTCTCTTGGGAGTGCTGGCCAGTGCTAATACTTAGCCGAACAAAATACCAAAGTCAAAAGTTCCTGATTATAAAGTTGTATATAAAAGTCTGAAGAATTTGAAAACAACTGACAGTTTGTAAAAATAACATGAATTTTCACGAGAAAAAAAGACAGCATTGATAAAATAACTTGTTATAAGAATTTCTTATTTTATTGGGTATTTCTGGAGGAGGGAGATTATAACTTATATTTATGTTTTTTTATGCATATATGAATATATACAAAAAATGAAATTATTTATTTATATGTTTATATTCAAAACTTAACCTTTAGAAATAGGGAAAGGATTATGTCTCAATAAAACATGAACTTATATCTTAGAAAAGTGAAATTAAAATCCTGTTTCATTTAAAATATTATTACACTATTGAAATTTTCACCCAGCTATAAATAATTAATGCCTTAAAAGTTATCTTGCTTCACTCTTACGGCCACAGGGGACAGTCGTCTGTGTGTTATCATATTAGGCGGATTATAATTAATTAATAAATGAAGTTCATATAAAGTTTCAGTCACTCCCAGAGAGATCTTACATTGCTGAGTATGCCCGGGCGTGGCCGATTGTTTAGCTTACCAGGCATTGAATCCAAGGGTCGATGATTCGCATTCTGTTATGTCCTGCTATGCATTGTCGGGCCATGGATGCGTCATAAATGTGACCGTCAAATCCTATTATTCGATTAGAGTAGCCCAAGTTTGGAGGTAGGAGCTGTTGACTATGTATCTGCCTTCCATTTAGAATACACGGAAAACAGACTAAACATATGCTGATTATATTTAATTAATACATGAAGTTTATGGAAGATTTTCAGTCTCGTCATCAACTTTTTTATTTTGTTACTAATTAACCGAATACTTAAAAAAATGAAAAAGCTATTTTTTGTCAAGGCTTGATATTTGTATTTCAGCTTGAAGAAAAGTTTAAGTGCTTTTTGAATAGATTATGCTTTTTTAAAATGTAAATTGAGAAAACGTAATTTTCAAATAGTTGATGAAATATATTTTAAATTGATTTGAGATTAGACTTACCTATGATAATTAGATACTTTTTAGGAATTATCTGCTATTTTATCTTTATAAGACAAAAATAATCTAATAACATTACACATTTGTAACAACTATCTTGTTTTAATTCATTCTACGTAAAGCAGTTTTTGAAAGACATTTTATTATTAATAGAATATTTAAAAAGCCAAATAATTTTCATACATTTTTGTTATCTTAAGGCTTTTAAAAGTGAATTTTAATAGAGATTTATTTTACAAAACTGTTGGCCTGATAAATCATTTTTTTATTTGTCATCAGCATTAAGAAATAATCAGTTGAATATAGTTGCATGTAAAAGAAAAGCAATTATTAATTCGAAAAAACGTCACATGAGGTCCAAATGTAACTCATTTTTATAGGAGGGACTAGGTTATTGAAAATATTATGCACATGAGAAGTCTGATTTAATTCATTTATCCTAAAATTACAAGACAGATGCTTAACATTAATATTGAATAGATTTTACATGAGACAATATATTTATGATGAACGTATTTCACTGTAGAGTACGCTAATCTATTAGAAATATTAAACGATTTACGGTGTTTTTTCTTTACATTTATTCTCTAGTTTTACCATTGAGTTGTGAGCAATAATATTTAATAAAATAGAAGATGCAGGTTTTGAATTCCATCCCATTTTATCAGACAAACAGTGTAAGATGGAATTCAAACTTTAATAGAAAATAATGACAATAAAACAGTTGATTATAAAAGTAGAGATGACCATCTTTAATAACTATCAAAAACTTGACAAAATTTCGTCACTCTTAAGATATTTCTCCTATCTTCAATGAGATGTCTAAAAAGGGTTTCTTGATGTATAAATCTCTATACGGGAGATCCATAGACATTTGGTATGTTTGTAAATGCATAGCTTTATATATCTCTCCCTTTACTATAGTTCTGAAGACAAACAAGGAGAAATGAGTGTTTAATGTTTAAAATATGGACTAAGATAAGGTTAGTGACAGAAATATTTAAAATGTTCATAAGTTTGTTAGAAATTTGAATATGAGATATTTAGTTTTGATTCATAGCTTTTTTTTTGCAGAAGTATGATAATAAAAATTCCTTATAGTTTTACAGATCTGGTGGCGGGTTATACATTATCACCAGGATGGAGAATTCCTGTTCTGGTATTTTCGAATATATATTACATGGTTAAAATTTTAACTTGAGGGTGAGCGCAGAGAATTTCTAACTATATAATTTATTGCGAGAGGTTTGTAGCATATTCCCTAGGCGTTTACTTATACTTGTTCATGACTTAATACCATAAAACCTTTGCAAAATACAGACATATGATTATGTATACGTATAAGGAGTCCAAGCAAAATTAATTTCAACTAAGTTCACGTCTGTAAATTCTCACTTTTAGGATAATTTATACATAAATGAATTTTGTTATATGTAGTATTCGCAATACCTAATCTATTGGTCTACTCTTAATCCAAACAAGTTACATGTAGTATTCGCAATACCTAATCTATTGGTCTACTCTTAATCCAAACAAGTTACATGTAGTATTCGCAATACCTAATCTATTGGTCTTCTCTTAATCCAAACAAGTTGGATTTGTTTGAAAAGCGTGTAAGTTCACACAAAGACAATCTGCGCATAGCTGTCTCTAATTTCGAGTTAGTATACTTCAAGAAAGACATTTAATTAATAGCGCACACCGCCAACTCTTAGGCTACTCTTGTCAGATTGGATAGTGGGATTTGACCGTCAATAGTATAGGGAACTCAAAGTGCAAAGCCAGTTTTAGCGGGAATGAGATCGAACCATAAATCATCGAATTCACATATCGGGAAAACTAATTACTAGATCACACCCGGCCTTCACAGAGAAGCATATAGAATCATAATATTTGATATCTATTTTACACAAAAAAAGTGTTGTGAACATACGACAGACACGTGATGTACGTTTATTGTAATAAAGTACAATGATATCTATTTTACAAAAAAAAAGTGTTGTGAACATACGACAGACACGTGATGTACGTTTATTGTAATAAAGTACAATGATATCTATTTTACACGAAAAAAAGTGTTGTGAACATACGACAGACACGTGATGTACGTTTATTGTAATAAAGTACAATGATATCTATTTTACAATAAAAAAAGTGTTGTGAACATACGACAGACACGTGATGTACGTTTATTGTAATAAAGTACAATTTCTGACCAGTTTTTTTGTTTTTTCAAGATGGCCCTAAATAATTTTTCTTAGATACTTTCTCTATATTATCTGCTTCTTCATCTGAAACATGTTAAAAATAGAAATGTACACAATATTACATGATTTTCTTGTCGAAGTTTCCAATCAGTGTCGGTGTATCAATACCTCGTATTTACTAATACAAATTATCTTGCCATTAAATACATGAATACATTTTCCAATGCACAAAGATAGGTTATTATGATTATAAATTTACCCTTTTCAACCTAACTATAAGAATTTTAACAGGATGTTGTTATTTATAATCGTGATTTACTTACAGGATGAACATTTGTTGTAATTAATCACTTTAACAACGAGTAATGTTTTCTCTGTTATAACTTATAACTCTTTCTCTTGTAAAAATTACTTTTGCTTATTACGAGTCTTGTGGGATTAACATATACATAAGTAAGTGTGTGTACTATGAGTATAACTACTATAACTGATTTGATCGTTGCTTGAGGTTTATTTTTCCTATGACTGTGAATTTTGAATATAATATAATGTGAAACGGGATCTATAGTTTCTTCGGATCTTTCTACAGTTGAGTTTTATTGGAGAACGTTGTAGCACTATTGAATTAGTTTGCCAAGCAAGTGTCTCCAAGTGATTAGTTGTTAAATCGATACGGAATTGGTTTTATACAGCGAAACCTTAGAAATTTTTTTCATTAGCTACTCTCTCTAGACAAGATTTATACAAGACGCTTTGTATTAATTTCAAGTTTGCTTGTTCAATTTGATCAGTAATTGATGAGATTGTTAAAGAAGAAACTAAGTAACACATTTTATCATTTTTTGTCGTTTTAATAGAGTTTTTACTGTCTTTCTAAGTAAATCTTTAACATGAGTTTTAGAAGGTTATATGCTAAATGTCAGTATGCAAGTTTAATGTGTAAAATCTATATATAGCCAGATCTTTACTATTAATTATTTAAGTAAATGCACATACGTGTATGTGAGAGAACTGCATATAGACATTAAGGAGAGTGCATTCTTCATGCTTCGTTAATGTGGTTTGCTTGTAATACGTGACTTATAACAAAAGATTCACATTAATTTAGATTTTAGTTTACATTTTACTTGAATAATCATCACAGATTTCATGCCATATATTTCTTAATGTATGCACACACACAATAAAATGACAACATATTAATCTTGACATTAATGTTTTAAAGAATTTCAACTAAGTTGATAGTTTCAATCGACATTTATATTATGATATTATATTATATTTATAATATAATAGTATTTAACGTAAAATTTGTATTATTCAGAATATTTATTACCTTATATTGTGTTTTGTTCGTGTGTATAACTCGCTACTGAGATTTCCTGTTCCAAGTAAGACCAAACTTTAGTTACCTGCGGGACATGGTAATATAATTTCCATGTTAACTCTTCTATTCAAGTATTTATGTAACAGAAGGTTGTTTGTACTTTAAGTGTATGAACTTAGTTTTTTTATCGTTAGCCGTTTTGTTTTCTCGTATTTGCTAGGCCGTGGTCTGATTTTAACAATTGTAGTGAGCACGAGTAAAATCTGAAGTCATGATAAAGATGCTACATAACTGTCCTTTTGAAAGACTGTTACTTTAAGATCTTCTCTATCCAAGGACCATCTATGATGCTGGGTAAACCTAGCAAAATGTAGCGTTTAAAAAAGACCAACTATGATGTTAGGTAGGCCTAGCGAAATGTAGCGTTTAAAAAAGACCAACTATGATGCTAGGTAAACCTAGCAAAATGTAGCGTTTAAAAAAGACCAACTATGATGTTAGGTAGGCCTAGCGAAATGTATCGTTTAAAAAAGGCCAACTATGATGTTAGGTAGGCCTAGCGAAATGTAGCGTTTAAAAAAGACCAACTATGATGCTAGGTAAACCTAGCAAAATGTAGCGTTTAAAAAAGACCAACTATGATGTTAGGTAGGCCTAGCGAAATGTATCGTTTAAAAAAGGCCAACTATGATCTGCAGATATAAAAAAACACTAAGTTCACGCACCTAAGCCGAATGGTATATAATTACGTCTAACTATATAGGTATTGAAATAAGAATACATGTTGAATGCTAGACAAACCTTCAAACTTGAGGTTCATTTAACAATATAAAAAAAAACAACGACATACAAAACT
This sequence comes from Limulus polyphemus, assembly GCF_000517525.1. NCBI lineage: Eukaryota > Metazoa > Arthropoda > Merostomata > Xiphosura > Limulidae > Limulus > Limulus polyphemus. Next base: position 21,030 of record NW_013666801.1, read on the forward strand.
TGTCGTTGATTTTATTACCAATGAAACTTTATGTACGTTGATTTTCTTCTTAATAATAGGGCTAGGCTCTAACGGAATGTGAAACCGAGGATTCATGGTTCTTGGTACTTTACTACAAAAGACGTTCCGCACTTTGAGAGCGTGGTTTTCCTATAAAAGTAACAGTCAAAGCCACTATTAAGTCAGAGAAATGTAAAGATATAATTATTATCGTTTAATACTAAACATAACTGTGAAGTTATATTACCTTGATCTAAATATGGAGTTATATATATGACTGAAATAAAAATATTCTGCTGTTCTCGTGTCGACATTTCTGTTTATAAATAAATCTACTAATCTAAGAGAGACCTTTTGAAAAACTTTAATGCTCGACAAGAGAATAAAATGCAAGAAAAAACTTCATACAGGTGAATAGATGTTAAAAGAAGGTAAGTCCAGATGTAGAGAGGTCATAGAGATACAGCTCTAGATAAAACGAGGGCAATAGAAGGAGACATTACTTTATAGACACGTCATATATACCTGGAAAGGAACCTTCTCTTTCAAAAGCTCCAGTAATACGTCACAAAATCACATATATATATATTTATAATGGCTGGAGACGGCTTGAATGGGTAATGAAGAAAAACTTTAATATAAGTTTAAC
>NW_013666801.1:22601-26613 GCF_000517525.1 Limulus polyphemus
GTAAGTCCGCAGACATACCGCTGTGGCGCTTACCCTTGAAACAACTTTACCTAGAAAGTCCCAAAGCAAAGGTTCTTACAACTGTGTTTTTAAGGTAACTTATACAATCTAGCTATTTCAAACCTATCACTTAGGATCAAAGATGATAAAGGATTTGTATCATGAAATACTCAACATTATTCTTCAATCCCGATATCAAGGTAACATCTGAAAATTGTCCTTTGTGGATTTTTTGTATATATTTCATTGTCCCACGCATTTATTCTACATAGGAGAGTGAAAATAATTTAATTTATCACATTAAAGAAATAATGCAGAGATACGCTCTTTATGACAAAAAAAGAAAAATACACAAATAACGAAATTACTAGGCTTTGCCAACGTGCATGTAATATGTGTGTGTGTGCGTATTACTTTATTTCTGGTTTTACTCTTTATCAAATAATAGATAGACTTTAATAAAAAATAGGATTAGATAAATTTGTAGGAAAAAATAACAAATTAATAAATTATATAAACTCATTACTCAGAACCATGGTAGCGACGTCACTAACCCTATTACCTTGCTACTCGTTAGATTCGCATCAAAATGATTTGGCGTACTTTCAAGTGTAATTTAATTAAGGAGTGTATAATGACTGCCTATAAAAATAGCACAGGAACTTAATGTTAAGAACGTATTTTGATGTTATATATATAAATAAATTACACATAATGTTATAAGTGAAACTTCCTCATTCAAACTGCATATCTGCACAAACTAAAGCAAGAGAGCTCTCTCGTTTAGAATACAGAAAGTTTATTTTATCATTGCAAACCGCTAGAAAGTCAAACTTGTGTACTTAAGAATAATCACACCAGTGATCGAAACGTCGTGTTAAAAAATATTGTTCCTTACTGTAAAACCTCTAACTTGTACTAAAATAGTCATACTTTGTTTCTGTCCCATTATGAGTGGTTGCAGGAATAATATTAATCTGCCGTTTACATGGTTTCTTAATGTAACTAATATGCACTTAAGTTAAAAATTCAATGCTATTATGTGTGAATCAAGATAAAATTATTCAAAAGCTTGAAAAAGGTTTTGTCACGAACACCTTTAGATCAAACTAGTACGTGAGTAAATTGAGAATGTCTTTTTTTGTTTTGTAGCGGAGAAAATATCCTTAATAAATACTTTGGTGATCATTTTGAAGTGCTAATACATTTGTATACATCAAAAATGCTAAATGTTATCATATGTTCTGCAGTGCTATCGTCAAACATACAAAAACCAAGATTAAAGCCATTTTTACTGTTCTTTAGCACAAAACAGTTTACATCGCAGTAAAATGATTTGATTTAAGACCTTTAATTTTTTGTTTAGATCATCTTCAAAATTCAACAAATTTTAGTACAGAATAACAGTTTTTTTTGTTTAAACAGTTAATTTAAACAGCTACTTGAATGATTTAAAACCCAATGTAAAAACTTGCTATTTGAATAGTTTTCAACCTAAAATAATAACTTGCTACTTAAGTAGTTTTAACGCAGAGTAAAAACCTTGTGATTAGTTTGAGCGTCCAGTGTAAGGTTACCATTTAATTAATTTGTAAAAGAGAATTCTTATTAGATTATCTTATGTCGAATACCAACTTGCAATTAGAATGAGCTTGAAGTAGAGAAAGAAAACTTAATAATAAAATAGTTTGAACATTCACTGATTAGACTCTTCAGAATTAGCTTTTTTAGTAACATAGGTTCGTACAAGGATATTGTAGTATGTTTCTTATAGCTATATAATTCTGTTGTTTTTGTTTTGATTGAGAATTATCGATTCACTGTATAAAACTCTGTTCTAATTTTTTAGCCATTCCTGTTGCTGGTTTTGTGCAATATTCTTAAAAGTTGTATTTTATCAACAATAGTAATATTGGTAGTTAAGACAAGTATAGTGAAATACTCTAATATATACGAATACGTAGAGTATGTACATAAAGCGAGAAATATTTCCAACGTTCTGAATATCACATGTGCTTTTGAGATATAAATATTTTGATCTCTGAATCTATATAGTTAATACAAGTCAAGATAGCAGAAGTATTGCAAGTTTTTATCATGTATGTTATAGTAGAAAATTCTCTGAGCTCTCCTTGTTTTCAAATTTAAAATTTTAACATATATGTTTTTATTATCAGATAAAATATACTATGCAATATTGAAGGATCGCATGTATCGTGCTTCTTGTTTCAAGTTCAGATATTACAAAACCTGCTCGAAAAACAATGGTAGACTGGTCACAAGGTTTTGTTAACATTTATTACTTAAATAACAAACTTTGTGATTTGGTATTTATCATGTTATAAGTATTATAACATTTTACAATCTATGCCTGTGTCAAAAAATACATTTAATAGTCGATTTTTTCTCGGATTAAAAACACATGTTTTTAATAAAATAGTAAATAAAAAATTGAAACTCGCATCCTTCGTAGAAAAAATGGTTAAATGTTTGAGGCAATCGGCGGGATTGAAACATGTTTAACTTTTCTGCCTTGGGGCGTGATAATGTGATGGTCACTCCCCACTATTTGTTTGTAAAGAGTAGCTCAAGTGGTGGCGGTGGGTGATGTTGGCTTCCGCCAGTTTTTCTAGTCTATTACTTGAAAATCAGGAATGAATAGTCAGATAGTCTGGGAACAGTATTTAGCGAAATCCAACAAACAAACAAACGAAACGAATTGATATTAATTAATGACAACTTTTGTATAAATTATTAATGATTCTTGTTATTAATATAAAAAAAAAATCCGCTAAAACTAAACTTATTTTTCAATATCTTTATTGACTACTTCCTTTTCAGACAAATATTACATTTTTTTTTCAGACTAAACTTCTTTCGGTGTTTTACACTAAATCCTATTGCTTTTTGGTTGGTAGTAAAGACTTTCCGATTGATCCTGGCCAAAACGTTAACAATCTCATGTTAATCCTTCATTTTTAGATCACTGTGACGTTGTACAATTAATTACTGAGACTTTATAGGTTTAGTATCAATATATCAATAACACCCCGACAAGAGTTGCACCATTGATACGTCAATAGAAAAGTATCATGATAAAATCCCCAAGATTTATATAGAAAAATATTAAGGATTAAAAATTCATTTCCATGCAATTGGTAAACCATTACCATTAATTCATAATATTTTTGTTTTTAATAAAAATAATTTAGACTTGTATATTAAACTGTATTGCTAAATTCAATAATCACAGTGATGTGAAGCGTTACATTTTGTAACATATGGCTGAGCTACAATTCAGATGTTAGACAAGAGTAAACAAGAGTAAAGAGCTGATTCACAAATTACATTACTGTGTAGGTCAAGACTTCAAATGACATACAAATCCCGATATTTTGGTGAACAAGAATCATATCGACCGAAGTTCTCGATATTTTAATTCAGATGGAGATTTCACACACTTCACTACTGATAAGATACAGAACAAAAAATACGTTATTGATTAATTGGGGAAATATGGTATTCTCGATGTGTGGTAAATGATATAAGTTACGATACGCTTTAAAAAAGTAATTGTACACATTTTTATGAAGGGACAGCTTACCTCACTATTTTAACACAGGTAGGCTTATTGTTCGAGGCAAAAGATGGAAAGTTTTTGACCCACGGTTCGTACAAGATCACAGATTACTTTTATTAGAAGTAGTGAGTCATTGTTTTATTACATACTAGCAAAAATACCTAGGTGTATGTCAATCTTGTTGGCAAATAGCGAAAATTAACTAAAATATCGGCTTTGGACTATTTCAAATTCGCAATACGTAACATAATAAATTGGAGGCTCGTATCCGGGATCTGAATCAGAGACAAAATTCGATCTAAATTATAATTTAAATCATTTATATTTATATTTATCAGTGCCAACAAGATTAGATCATGTCGGATTATCAAGGCCTGGCATGGCCAGGTGGTTAAGGTGCTCGACTCGCAATCTGAGGTTCGCGGGGTCGAA
>NW_013666801.1:27004-28610 GCF_000517525.1 Limulus polyphemus
GTTCGCGGGTTCGAATTCCCGTCACACCAAACATGCTAGCCCTTTCAGCCATGGAGGCGTTATAATGTGATGGTTAATCCCACTATTCGTTAGTAAAAGAGTAGCCCAAGAGTTGGCGGTGGGTGGTGATGGCTAGCTGCCTTCCCTCTATTTAAATTAGTGACAGCTAGCGCAGATAGCCCTCGTATAGCTTTGCGCGAAATTCAAAACAAACAAACGGATTATCAAGATTTTCTTGTATCACCCTCCCTAGAACAACTAGAAAAATATAACAAAAATTAATTGCCAAACTTTTAGAACTAGAAATTAAAAGATCAATGAGAAAAAATGAACTAAAAAAGCGTATTGTTGAAATACTAGTCGATGATGATTTGTTGGCTGAGGAAGCATTAGAGGAATACTCTAGAATCCCTACTAGACAATTGGGGTTAAGTGATAACGATAAATTAAAGATCCACCTAAAACTCAAACAAATCGAGCTTGAAAAAGCTCGTATTTAGGCTGAAAGAGAAAACAAACGCCTCGAGGCCGAACAAGCTCGTATCGAAGCCGAGAAAGAGAACGAACAAGCTCGTATTGAAGCCGAGAAAAAACAAACTCGAATTGAAACCGAGAAAGAAATTAGGCTGAAAGAAATGAAAATTAGACTTAACTGCGATCGACCAAGGCAAAATAATAACTATGAACTTAATCGATATGTTAAAGTACCACCGTTCATTGAAGAAGTTGATAAATATTTCCTACATTTTGAGAAAGTTACCAAAACCATGGAATGGTCCATAGAAAAAGGGTCATTATTTTTATTATAAAGTGTATTAACTGGTAAAGCACAAGAAACCTACGCTGCTCACTCTTTAGAAGATTGTACGAATTACGATAAGGTTAAAGCAGCTATTCTCAAAGCATACGAGTTAGTACCGGAGGCTTATCTCAAACAAGATAATCAAACTTATATGGAATTTGCCCAAGAAAAAGAGGTTTATTTTGATCGATGGTGTAATTCGATGCATATTGGCGATAGTTTCAACAAACTAAGACAATTGTGCCTAATTGAAGAATTTAAACGTTGTGCACGTGACGACCTCGAAACCTACTAAGATGAAAAGAAAGCTGAAACACTACAGGAAGCAGCCGCTCTTTCCGATGACTATAATTTAACACATAAAACCACTTTTCATAAAAAGAAATTCCTACGATTTCAACAAAAACCTGTATCTCTTCAATTTACTGAAGTTGAGGATTCTTCCAAAAAATCCAGCTTCTCTAGTTCGAAATCTTCATAAAGTCTCAGCTAAAACTTCGTCAAAACCATCAAGGCCTGTCTGCCAATTTTATAAGAATATGCCTTTTTATGCGAGAATATCTGTTTCATTCTCCATCTGACTAAAATATGCAATAGTTGAAGGAAGTATAACTGAAAGTCTTATTTTAACCCATGCCCAGTTGGCCTCGCTTCCGGATGGATAATATTCTTCATTTTACTATGTACTTTTGAAAGTCTTATTTTAACCCATGCCTAGTTGGCCTCGCTTCCAGATGGATAATATTCTTCATTTTACTATGTACTTTTGAAAGTCTTATTTTAACCCATGTCTAGTTGGCCTCG
>NW_013666801.1:29002-71205 GCF_000517525.1 Limulus polyphemus
GATGGATAATATTCTTCATTTTACTATGTACTTTTGAAAGTCTTATTTTAACCCATGCCCAGTTGGCCTCGCTTCCGGATGGATAATATTCTTCATTTTACTATGTACTCTGGCAAGGGTCTTTTGCCACTGACCTTTATGTAAGTGGATTTTCACAGTTTACATATTATGGCAAGAGAGCGACTTCTTGTAGATCTCTTTCTGGATGGTCCTAGTATTCCAAATTAATAGATATTCCTTTTCGTTTAAAAGTCTATTAAATTCAATGGACAGTCCTGTCTTGGAAGATCTAATCTCACGATCCAAACACATCTTTATGATCTGAATGTATGAAAGACGATCAATGTTTGGTAGTATCACACTTCTTAAGGCAAAAGAATGTAAAAATGGAGATATAGCAATGAAACATTAAAAGAGTTTGCATGCTATTGGAATAGCATAGGACCATCTAGATAATTGACCTATGAAAATGAGAAAATAATAGTTTGCCTTTTTTAGATGTACTGGTAAAAATTAATGAACAAGGGATTTAGAAACATCTACTTATCGGAAACCTTTTTTTGTTCTTATGCCACCACATCAGGAATCACAGAATACTACCTGCGTTTTACATTCATGTTCACAAATTATGACGATATCTATAAAACAATAGAATTTTTAAAAAAGGAAAAATGAATAAATCTAATCTAGTTGTGGTAGGTATTTAGGTTTAATAATTCAGGGCTGGTCAGAAATTAAATTTATTTATCTTCGCCCTTGAAAAAATAAAGAAAAAAAAGGAGATGTTAGTAATAAAATATATAGTAGTTGAAAGAGGATTTAACCCAAATATTTTTGAGAGAGCTGTCAAGGATTTCACTACTGTTATAATAATGTATGAAAAAAGTATTACCTTAAAATCCTAATTATGATAAAACCGTTTAGTTTTACCATATGTTCCAGGTTTAACTACCAGTTTATTTAAAGTGTTTAACAAACAAAAAAATATTTTATACCATATTTAAACCGATAAATAAAATAAAACAAATTAATGATATTAAATTCAACATACCGTTAACAGAAGAAGATGAAATTTATAAAATTGAATGTGAATGTGTAAGTGCTTATATCTGATAGACAAAATGTAATTTATAATATAGTTTAATAGAACATAAGGAATGTGTAAGAAATGGAAGTACTGAAAATTCGGCCATAGTGAACATGTACAAAAAATACACCATAAGATATTATGGAAAAAACAGTAATATTGGTTCAACCAAAGGGTATTAGGGCCAATAATATCCACGAAGTTTTAAACTTTAAATGTGTATATCATGTGTTATTTAACAGAGACAAAGGTCCGGCGAATATCTGTGTAAGAATTTAGTGGGACATCCTCTAAGATTTATGCAGAGATAGTAAACCTACACATAGGTCACATGACCTAGTTAAGAAGGAATAAATATGACACTATTATGTGTTGCAAACTCATTCCTGATGATGATGATGTAGAAAACGTTGAAACATGTAGAATCAAAATTTTAGAGGCCATAAATTGGCCTGAATTAAAAATGTTTAATCTATTTTGACATTGTATGCCATTTATTCATTATTTTAACATTATACACATGAGCTAAAAAACCGTATCGGTCAAAATGCAGTTCTAATAGATGTCTTTTAACCACGGCGGTATATATTGGTTGTGGTTGTCCCTTACAGATTTTCAGATTCAAAATCGTTTTAATTTAGAGCACACAATCCAGTAATAGTATATAAATTGTATAAGAAACCACTATCAATTTGTACAATGTATATGAAACTTGATAGTCTTTTCTTATCATCATAATCTGAGTACGATAGATTCATAAGGTGTGTTTTATTTAGATTGTTAGCTGTGTGACACCTAAAATCATATATATATTTTTTATTTGTAACACACTCACTGAAGACAACTTTCAAATATTTGAGGATTCTAATGATAGGCTAGTTAGTAGCTGTCTAGAATAAACTAGAGAAAACTGTTCCCCTTAACCTTCTACTGTTATAAATATGATTAATAACATTATATACTTGCAACAACTACTGTTGCAGAAGTGTGGTGTGTCATAGAAAGAACTCTTCCCCTTAACCTTCTGTTGTTATAAATATGATTAATAACATTATATACTTGCAACAACTACTGTTGCAGAAGTGTGGTGTGTCATAATTGAATTATATGAAAGGTTATTTCAACTTATAGGCTATTTGTATCAGCTATTTTTATTATTATATGGCCTAGAGAAGTAGGCGTACGCTATATAATTTGTGACATTTCGAAACTCAGTTGTTATTATACCGATTTAAATTGTAATGGAAGTTTTCCGCCATTGGTGCGAAATACTTTAACGAGTTTCAGAGTTGATCTAAATGGCTTCGAGGAAAATCTGGTCGACTTGTGTCTTCGTGGCGGAAATACTCGTATAAAATATCATAATCTGTCAATTTCTAGAAACTCCGGAATCATTCACAAAATATATATCTATATCTTCGGCGCTAGAATTTGTTGTTGTTTTTTATCCGTGAAATGAATTTGGAGCGTCACATGCTGGTAACCCACTGGAAAAACGTGGAAGGATATTTTACTCGTACCATATAAAATGTAGTTTCATTTAAACGAGAAAAATATTCCTAATTAGTACATGTATTGAACATATACATATATCTTCACCTGAATGATGAAAACGTGGAAACAAATACAAAATAGGTCTAAAATCCGAAGAGTTTAATGACCAAGTATTCTTGTGTTTTAGCATAAGATAAACGTATTTGCCGGTTTGAGATTTAAATTTGTCAACCTTAACATGCTTGGAAATATATAAAAATAGAAGCAGCACGAAAAGTAACGAAACGTATCTGTCTGAATTAAAAGTAGTTGTACTACTGATGCTATAGTACCTATTTAGGAGAGCCACTCTGTCTTAGAAACAAACGTATTACCTGTTTTGTTAACTAAAAGGCACTTTCACATTCTATAAGGATTTGTTTGTTTGTTTGGAATTAAGCACAAAGCTACACAATCGGCTATCTGTGCTCTGCCCACCACGGGTATCGAAACCCGGTTTCTAGCGTTCTAAGTCCGAAGACATACCTCTGTGCCACTGGGGGCTTTCTATAAGGAAAAGGCGAACAAACGTTTGTTGAAGTATGCATAAATTGGTTACAACCCGAGAAGAGAGCTCAACTACGGTTTTTCTGCTATACCTGCTACTCAGATTCGCCTCAAAGCATCTGTGTTTGCAATTAATCATTGATTGCTAAAAGAAGCTATCTTAATTTCTTGAAAATGTTAGTACTAGTGTATGTAAACTTCATGAAAACTTGATGACGTTTAAAAGTATATACTGCTTTTCTCTTTTCATTGAAAAATACAGGCATTCAGCACTTATGTTTACTGTCTAATACGGCGCCATTCTTACATTCATTGTCTTAGACAATGCTGTTGATGAAAAATAACGGTTCATATAATATAAAATTTAAACAGTACTTTGTATTTAAGATTAATAAAAAGACGATAAAACAGATTTTAAGGATAAATATTTTATTGTATAAAATATTAAATATAATTTGTTGAAAGTAATACATACAATCTATACAAATTTCTCAACTAATTTTGTTATCCTTGGTAATGATCCACCGATGGAACAGCGGTAAACCCACGAATGTACAATCCTAAAATCCTGAGTTCGATTCCCCGCGGTGAACACAGCAAGTAGCCCAATGTGGCTTTGGTCTAACATAAATAAATAAAAAATCAAAATCCTTGGTAATGAATGGCATACGAATTTTATCCTTGTATATTTGCTATATATAATGCTACTAGTATGTCTGTTAACTGTAAAAAAAAGCATGAACAATTTGAAAAGTTCAGTTACGAGTAATTTCTTAATCAGTTTTGTTTCAAAATTTATTAAAAAGTAAGTTGTTGTTACGCTTGTTTGTTTGTAATTAAGCATGAAGCTACACAATGCTGTGCTCTGCCCACCACGGGTATCGAAACCCGGATTCTAGCATTGTAAGTCTACAGACATACCGCTGTGCCACTGGGGAGCTGGTTCTATGCAACTGCAAAAATAATCCAATATATTAGATAATTTAATATCCAAATCCCAAAATTCATTTTACTTTCCTGAAATATAAATAGATAGTAATGAAGCAACTTAAGTGTAATCTTGTAATGTATAGTGAATCATTACACATACTTCATTGGCAAACTAATAAAAGAAAAACATATCAAGTATTCATACGATGAAATATAAATAGATACTAATGTAGCAGCTTAAGTGTAATCTTGTAACGTAGGGTGAATCATTACACATACTTCATTGGCAAAATAATAAAAGAAAAACATATCAAGTATTCATACGATGAAATATAAATAGATACTAATGTAGCAACTTAAGTGTAATCTTGTAATGTAGGGTGAATCATTACACATACTTCATTGGCAAAATAATAAAAGAAAAACATATCAAGTATTCATACGATGAAATATAAATAGATACTAATGTAGCAACTTAAGTGTAATCTTGTAATGTAGAGTGAATTATTACACATAATATCCGAATCCCAAAATTCATTTTACTTTCCTGAAATATAAATAGATACTAATGAAGCAACTTAAGTGTATTCTTGTAATGTAGGGTGAATTATTACACATACTTCATTGGCAAAATAATAAAAAGAAAAACATATCAAGTATTCATACGAATTAAACAAACTGAGATACTAATTATGCCAGAATTGATTCCTATTAAAATATGTCTTTTATTTCTTTAACCTAATTTCTCATTGAGTTTGTTTGTAACTAAGCACAAATCTACATAATGGTCTGTCTGTGCTCTGCCCCCCACGGGCATCGAAATCCGGTTTCTAGCGATCTAAGTGCTGTGCCACTGGGGGGCTTTTCATTGAGAGTTATTAAATTATATATTAAAACATGCCCAGAAAAAACAACAAAAAGAAACGAATGAATGTCAAACGTTTATAGAAAAAAGTCGATAATCACTCTTAGTATATTCCATTACACATATGAGCATAAAAACAAAATTATTTTAATTTTCCCTTTGTGTTTTTTTTTAAGCATTGTCTCATTAGCTCCATTTTATTTTTCTCCTATTTCTTCGTGGATTTACAGTAGTTTATTTTTTTATCATTTTCTTTTACGTTGTTCGTTTATTTTAATAAATGCTGTCATATACAGAAACACTTGGCTAGAATCAATGGTGATCTGGTAATGGTACTGAAAATATTTGATCTAATTTTCAATTCGTTTCTAGGAAAAAAAATAAAAAAATAAGCGTTTTAACATTATTGGAAATGGCTCTAGGATATACCTTTTTCTTTCTGAGTTTTCAGTAAGGAAAGTCTTCAATATGCTTCGTGTATTAATTTTCCAAAAAATCTTCTAGTTTTCTAGTTCTCTTCATTTGTCTTTAAGTAAAGTTCAATAATTTCTAGCCAGTTACGCACACTTTAAAAAATTAAGATAGGGTTTTATGCTCCGCTGCTTCTTATGCTATTTTACACACTACCTTTCTTAAAGTTACATTAGCTGGACGTTGGAGATAGAATATGTGGATAAATAGATTAGCTTTATCCAAAAAAATCAACCACAATCTTCTTAGGCATGCCACTTAGTTTCTGCAAAACGATGTTTCATCTTCTTTGCCATTAGGTACTACATATAGATATTCAGAACGTTTAATTAAAACATATATTTGCGTTATTGGGAAAAAAGATATAATGATACAACTCCACCATCTGTTACCCTGTTTACTAATTACGCTGTCCATTTTTATTGTAATACAATAAATGATTAGTTTCTTTTATTGTGGTCAAAATTGAAAAAAAAAACTATATATGTATATATATATACATCGTCATAAAACAATTATATAGACAATAACAAGTATAAAACTAAGAAACTTATAGTCGATATCTTAAATCCGTGAGCCAAACAGACCATAAAGACGGCTGTTCGCGGCTCTGTGGCTAATATGCCGGACTCTGAATCCAAGGGTTCGTGATTCGCGCCCGTTACCGCCAAAACATTGCGCTCCGCACTTTTTTATAAGTGTGACAGTTAAATCCCACTTTTCTATTAGAGTAACCCATGAATTGGTGATAGGTGATGTTGACTAGCTTCTTTCTCTGTAGTCGACAATGCAGTGGGATTTTAGCAAGTAGTACAGTATACCGAGTATCACCTGCTGTGGATCTATACACAGTTAAATGTAATGTATCATCTGTTAAGTTGATTATCTTTTACAAGCTCCTTTCTCATCAGAGTTTTTCGGCTACCACTATTTTTGAACACTTCTGCTAAATATTCATTTGAACTTTTCTCGTTATCTTCAATATAACACATTATACTCTTCCTTCTTCCTGTAGTTTTCTTATTCTGCCTACAGATTTTAGCTATATGCCCAACTTGGTCACATATAAAACATTTTGGTGGAAGTTTATAATTTTTCTCGTTATTTACAAAATCACTCTGTGGAAAGGTTCTCCTTACAATTCTCTGGGAACGCTGATCCTGTTTTATTTGTTTGTGTAAGTAATTATATTAGCTTAATTCCAATTATTTTCATCCCGCCATGTTTCCTCATCACAAAACGTTTCCTAACGTTACTGTCTCACGTACATTTGCTGGGTTCCTATGTTTTAACCACACTACCAACCGTGTTGGTAAGTTTGTCAAAATTTGATCGTGCAACATCATACCTACAATATTGTCAGCATCTCCAGTACAGTTAGATCCTTCGATCCATTTGACTAGCAACTCATGCAGCCTTATACCATACTCTTTAAATGTTTCATTTACCATTTTTTTGTAACTCTCTGAACTTCCTGCGATAATTCTCTTGACTTAACTCAAACATCTTTGAAATAACTGATTTCACTATATCATACTTTGATTTGTTTGTGCTCCCAATCTTATTGTATGCTACTAATGCTTTTCCAGGTATTGCAGGAATTATTTTCCTTACCATATCCTGTGGCTGGCGATCCTCTGATCTACCTATATCATATTGTATGTTACTAATGCCTTTCCAGGTAATGCAGGAAGTAGTTGCCTTACTATATCCCGTGGCTGGCGATCCTCTGCCCTGTCTATTTCTTATTGTATGTTACTAATGCCTTTACAGGTAATGCAGGAAGTAGTTGCCTTACTATATCCTGTGGCTGGCGATCCTCTGCCCTGGCTATATCTTATTGTATAATGCTAATGCCTTTCAGGAAATGTAGGAAGTAATTTCCCTAATATATCCTATGACTGGTGATTCTCTGCCCTGGCTATTTCTTATTGTATGTTGCTAATGCCTTTTCAGGTAATGCAGGAAGTAGTTTCCATACCATATCCTCTGGCTGGCGATCCTCGTCTCTGGCTATATGTTATTTTATGTTGCTAATGTCCTTACAGGTAGTGAAGGAAGTAGTTTCCTTACTATATTCTGTGGCTGGCGATCCTCTGCTTTAGCTATATCTTCAAAGGCACAGAAAAATACATCTTTATCGCTTTAGCAAAATCTAGACAACTGCACGTGGTTGCTTCTTTCATGTATACTAGCCCTATCACAAGAATTGCCCTACCTTTCGCTAATCACCAGCTTTAATTCTCTGTGCTTTTGCCTATCTTCTTACTCTAGCTTTAAACTTTTTTCCCAGCTTCTATTTCTAAGCATTTATTCTCACCTTCTATTTCCAAACGATTTTCTCAGCTACTCCCAAAGCTTTATTTTCAGCTTCTATGCGTGTCGTTCCTAACTGTATGTTAGCAAGACCAAAAATCGTTACCACGATAACCTTCGTGAAAAACATTCGCAGTTCCCTTCTTCTCGCTAAGTTTAAGGTTAAAAAAATAATTTTTGCGACTCCCGCCTCAATTCGAACTTCATCTATTTCATCTTTTTTTTCAAATTGCAACTAGATGTTATATATAATTCTTAACACTCATTTAATAACTAACTTTTTGTCAGAGATTTCGAATTATCATCTATGCTAGTGTCAATAATATACTCTTAAGCAATGAACTGTCAACTTACAACCAGTAAAAGTTATTAGAGCAACTATAAGAACTTAAACAGGCGAGGTAAGAACAAAAATGAAACATAATCTGTTTCCCGACTTCACTTTTACATTCAGATTACTTTCTTCCTTGTTTTTTGTTGATGTCGTTTCAACTTCAAAATTGTAGCTCAAATTGACACAATTTATTTATGCCCATCCCATACTTGAACTTCACTTTCCCTGCTAATGCCCATCCACATTAGTTATGTTGTATATATTCCTATCATACTAATATAAACACACAGAAATTGCTATTTATTACTATAACCAATAAAACAGATTTAGAACTTGGTTTTGTTTCTTACTGATAGCATATTACTTTCTTCCTTCACCTCTCTCGATACATTCATTCTCTCTCTCACATTTCAAATTCGGTGACGAGGAACCCACTTTGAGACTAATAATGGCTGAAGACTGTTATGTTAAACTTATATTAAAGTTTCTCTTCATTACCCATTCAAGCCGTCTTCAGCCATTATTTATCTCTCTCTCACATTTGTTGATCTTCCTTCTCTTTCATTGAACTTCTATCTTTTATATTCCTTTCTTGAATCGATGCTAAATAGGTTTCTTTCTTTTGACCTTGCTATTGTTTCCTGTATATCGAATTACAACGTCTCATAATGATATAGGTCCTGTAATATTTATATCAGCTGTATAAAAACAGATGGCCGCTCACTTCAATTATTTTGAATGATTTAGCGTGTTGTAATCTCCTAATTCCTTGGAGAATAAGCACAAGCCAGTCGTTTTCTTACCTTTCTCAACTTCAACTGATGTTTCATATTTCTAACTTCATAACAATCTGCACTTTGGAGCCGAGTATTATTGAAATACTAGTCAATGAAGATTTGTTGCCTGAGAAAGCATTAGAGGAATACTCTAGTGTACCCACTAGCCAATTGTGGTTGAATGATAAAGATAACTTAGAGATCTAGCTAAAACTGAAACAACTCGAGCTTGTTCAAGCTCGATTCGAAGCTGAGTAAGACCTAGCTCGTATCGAAGCTGAAAAAGAAAATAAGCGTCTCGAGGCCGAAAAAGCTGGCATTGAAACCGAAAATAAATTAAGTTGAAAAAGTGGAAATTAGACTCAACTCCGATCGACCAAAGCAAAATGACAACTTTAAACTTGATCGATATGTTAAAGTACCACTATTTAATGAAAATGAAGTTGATAAGTATTTCCAACATTTTGAGAAGGTTGCTTAAACCATGGAATGGCCCACCGAAAATTGGTCATTATTATTACAAATTATCTTAACTGGGTGTGCTCTCAGAATGGTGACCACATAACATTAGCCTATTAGATTAGCCCAAGTTGATAGTGGGTGGTGTTGTCTACCTGCCTTCCCTATAGTCTATCATTTCAGTTTTAGGGACGCCTACCGCAGATAGCTCTCGGGTGCTTTGCGTGAAATTTGACAAAACAACAACAACTATGATAGTTTGCACATGTGCAGAAGATCTTTTTGACAGATTTGATTGTGAAAGTTGTATCTGCATGTGAATTAACTGCTACAAACACTTTCTCATAAACATGTTTTATCTTAGGGTGATCTAATAGTTTCATAAACTGACGTTCATTGTATAAATGATGACTGTGACTTAACATGGGTAATCACATAAACATTGCGTGCTTGCTTACAACACATTTCCATTTCTTGAACCATGTGCATTATTCAATAGTTGTAACTGTATGGCAAGCTGCATGTTTGTTCTTACAGTTCTTAGAATATGGGACATTGTCTATCAGCCGATGATCTCTCAGTGTCAATCCAATATTTATTTTTGTATTTACTTGTGTTGTAGGACGTAGATTTGCAATTAGTAAGTATTCGGAACGTCTTTTTTTGTCAATATCTGAGGCAGATAGAAGGAATTTATTAAATTTTCAATAAATACGGTTGAAAGTTTGCAGACTACTGAATAGGTTCTTCTAATATTTGTTTACTCTAAGACAGATTTACTTGAGGAGTTTCTAAACTGAGGTCAAGGATTCCTGGGATTTCGCGATATGATTGCTTTATGGCCACAGCACAGTTAAAACTATTCGCTTACAAATGATCTTGAACAACGGGACGAGTAACCACCCAAGCAGTATATACCATTACAATAGCAAATGGGATAATTGTAAGGAAAAGAAGATCTCAAAGAAGTTAAGTTACCAAAATTCTATGGAACCGTTGGTCTCAAATCGAGATGCCTAATGCCATGGAAGCTATTTGGGTTTGAATGTTTGGGAATGCCTAGTTTAATTAACCTGATGCATAATGTTGTAAGCTTCTAAAGGCATACCCTTTGTACGAGTATTTTCATTTTCACATTTATGAGTAGATGAGTGAGTTGGCTGATTACAGTAGGATAAGGAAAAAAAGGCTTTAACAAACGTGTGAGATTCATAAACGTCTGCCTCGGTCAATTAAAATTTAATAACAAGAGGATGTGAGTGAATAATGATTGTCCATTTTATTAGGACCTCGACTAACACTAGGTTGGAACACTTTTTACTGCGACCTGATGGGACGTAAACTAAAATCGATGACAGAAGGGACCTTGTTTGGCTGAAGTATTTTATTTTCTTCGAGAGACCTGGTCTGCAATAATATTGGTTCACGAACGACTGCAAAGGACTACGGTAGCAAATATAACGTTCTAGTACATTCCAAGCATGCTCCACTCGATTGAGATAGGATGAACGAGCTGACCTATAAGTATGCCTGAGGTCACTATCATACTCTTGAAATTGATTTTGTGCAATGTGAATGCGCAGATAACTTCATTATCTTGTGTAAAAGGGGGGTAAATGCAGGATAGGTAACAAATGTTTGTACACAATGAATGCCGTTTATTATTCTAAAGGTTTCCAAGGGTCGAAATCTTAGAATGAAAATGTTCCTCGTACAAATATACCTCATCTAGAATCTGGCACTGTCAGAATAACACAAGTAGAGTAAATTGCCTTATGTGGCTTACCTCCATATTTTCTCTCTACCATTAGTGCAAAATAAGGCGAAGCGTAATTCATCAGATCACATCACGAGATTATAGTATTTCATTCTGCACAGCTTATGCTTTAAGTACCAATAAACCGCGCTTTACTGACTGCATTTAAGATAAGTGATTTTCGATCTGGTTACCAGCTGCTATATTTGTAGCGTAGTTCACAAGATATGTTTGGAGATTGTCGAATCCTGACTACTGATATAACCGATCAAACTGAAAACAGTCTGTAATCTGTTCCACTTTACAAGCCTGTCCAATCATCTTTCCGTCGATTTTTCATCAGCGATTGACGGCTAAAGATTCATCTAACAGCGGCCGTATTCCTTGTTTATTGCGGCAGTTGATAAAATATTGTGATAAGTGTTTTTGAACAGACGGCAAAAACCACTCCTACTACACAGTATTTTGCCCTTTTAAAAGCTGAAATAATATTTGCCATTACCATTCCTTGTACACTAACACATGGTCAATATAATGTTCATATGGGTCTACATGGAGTGTTCTACACATTTGTAAGTGTGGAAGTGGCGTCTTTATAAAGTGGACAAGTCAGTTTTTCTGTGTGAATAAAGCCGTTATAAGATATGTATAAAGATAAATGTATTATGATATTACGAGTCATTTTTTCAATTCAGTTTTCTCAAGGACTTTAAATACAATTTGTCACATCAATTACTAAATTTTCATGATATACAGCGTGTCTTATATAAGTACCTTTCTAATTAATGGACATGCATTTGTTCTAGATTTCAGCATGTAGTAATGTAATATTCTCTTAAAAAGTCATTACTGATGTTTCGCTGAAATGATTACTTTTTGTTATAAATAAAAACGTATCAGTTTAGATAGAATTGGTAATTCAAAACATTAGGAACTTGGAATTTAACAAATGAATAGAATATTTTACTCTCTTGGAAGTTATGTTCCATAATACAGAAAATCGCACGGTAATTAGTATATCAACTGTTCTCAAGGCTTATCCAATACAAAAAGAATTGAAGTGATACTACTGTTTTGATTTTACTGCTGAATTCTAGGTAACAGAGGAAACCGTTTTATAACATGACACTTATGATAATTAGTATATATAAACTGTTCTTAAAGACTATCCAATACAAAAAGAATTGAAGTGATACTACTGTTTTGATTTTACTGCTGAATTCCTGGGTAACAGATGTGGATTAGATGAACGTTTCTATGAAACCGTTTTATAACATGACACTCATGTGCTTATTTTCTTATTGAACTTAACGTGCAGTAGTTTTAATAGGAAGTATTTTTAGGCTATATTCTAATATTTTGTAAATATGCTAAAGTTGGGTAAGCCTTTGTGTTTATGTGATTTTCATTTAAACGATATGCAATTAGGATTATCCAATTTACATTTATGGAACAATGTTCAAATGCAGAAGTGATATATATAGGAGTAGTTTTCGTACTCAATAATATAGCTATTTCACGTTTTTAAATGTAAAGAAATTAAGTATGTAGACCCATTATGCCAGTTATGGGATTTTTATGTAGATGATAACATGATTCGGATCCGTATATCATGTATGCTCCTGTGCTACAAACACAGAACATACAAGTTAAGGACATTTTCGGTAATAAACTATGGGCGTATGTTTGAGGAAATTTTGTAGAAGATGATCATATTTCTGTTCAGACATGCGACTCATTGTGCTGACAAGACTGGATACACATCTAAAATAACTTTATTAGTGTACTTTACCATATCGTATAGAAATGTTAAAGATAAAACATATAGATCTTTTTACAATACTTAAATATTCCAAAAACGTTCAACCGCATGTGCAACAAGATCATCGTACTTGAAATACGTGTTCAATAAGATAAGAAATTTCCCTTGACAAAAGTACTGGAAAAGTAAAAATGAAGGTCTTGGAAATGAAAATGGTCAATACCCTGCTCTCTTAAGAACTAACTATGTAATTACTCTGTTATGATTACTGATGTTTTAAAACGAATAAAAACTGGTTAGAACAATTCAGAAATATATGAAGAGAAAAAAAAGCATCATATGTACACTATCTCACAGTGGTTTCAAACTATCACAGACATTAGATTTTGTTTCAACTGAATGATTTATTTAACCATATGAAGGATATTACATTGTTATCTGGAAACCGACTACAATTTAGAAAACTGCTTATATCAGATGTAAACCGAAAATCATAGCATCATTGGTGATTAGAGCACAACTTATGAACAATGAAGAACTGGAAGAATATTATGTGACCTGATGAATCGTGTTTCGTCCTTTTCTATACTGACGGTAGGATAAAAATGAGAAAGACATTATATGATAGACTTGACTCTGAGAAACTTGACTTCTGAGAGAGAGAGAAGCTGCTGGAGATGGTATAATGGTGCGGGAAACATTTTAGTCTTAGCACTTGGGCTCTGTTGTTCCATTATGATAGTCAGAATGTTTCAATCTTATTGGATTACAGTAGCAACCGCGTTCGTTATGTCCGAAATTGGTGAGAAAATATCACAATGTCTCAGTCATCTTCTTTGGTCAGCAGTATAACTTAATCTTTTTGTTGAATATGAACGTATCATTCACTGCAAATAATATTCTGACATTATACATAAACCAGTTTTATCCCTTATTATAATCAAATATTACACTATTGTATATTGATGGTAGAATCATTTCATTGTAAAATAATATGTACTTATCACCACGATAGTCAGTGAGAGAACCTTTTTTATATTTTTTACTTTTGTGCTTCATTAGTAGGAATTATTTTTCAACTGTTGACTGCATACAGCAACTGATAGTTTTATATGTGAGATGTTGGGGGTTTGAGCACCCATATATCCTTCTAATTGGTGAGTTATAATTATAGTTTTATTTAAAAGTGAGGCTTGCAAATATATGAATTAAACAGCTAAGATACTTGTTGCCATCATGTGTTGATCCTACTTTTCTTGATACCCTTTTTAACCAAGATACACTTCGCCATTCTTACCTTTATAATTTGTGCTCTTGCTTCATTTGTGCGTCATTTGCGTTGTATTTAAATTTTATCTTAAAATTCACATTACCTTGATTTTCTCTTCTATTCATCTATAAAGTACCCGTCATTTTTTGTTGTGCAAAAGTAGAAAGAAAAATATATTTACTGAATGTAATGATATATATATATATACTGCAAAATTTTTATCAACAACCAGTAAATACTGGTATTCGCAGTTCAACTCCATTAAATGATTTTTTGTATATATTCTTATTAGACATGCGATTTTTGTCAGAATAGCGCAAATGGCTATAATAGACAAATAGGTTCAGTAACAAAGTGCAACAAAAAGGAACGATTATCTACTTGTGATTTCTTGTGTGTGGCCTTACAAGACTTAATGTGCTCATGATGATGTTGCTATGATTACCTACTTGTGATTTCTTGTGTGTGGCCTTACAGGACTTAATGTGCTCATGGTGATGTTGTTATGATTATCTACTTGTGATTTCTTGTGTGTGGCCTTACAGGACTTAATGTGCTCATGCTGATGTTGCTATGATTATCTACTTCTGATTTATTGTGTGTGTCCTTACAAGACTTAATGTGCTTATGGTGATGTTGCTATGATTATCTAATTATGATTTCTTGTGTGTGGCCTTACAGGACTTAATGTGCTCATGGTGATGTTGTTATGATTATGCACTTGTGATTTCTTGTATGTGGCCTTACAGGACTTAATGTGCTCATGGTGATGTTGTTATGATTATCTTCTTGTGATTTCTTGTGTGTGGCCTTACAAGACTTAATGTGCTCATGGTGATGTTGCTATGATTATGTACTTGTGATTTCTTGTGTGTGGCCTTACAAGACTTAATGTGCTCATGGTGATGTTATTATGACTATGTACTTGTGATTTCTTGTGTGTGGCCTTACAAGACTTAATGTGCTCATGGTGATGTTGTTATGATTATCTACTTGGGATTTCTTGTGTGTGGCCTTACAAGACTTAATGTGCTCATGGTGATATTGCTATGATTATCTACTTGTGATTTCTTGTGTGTGGCCTTCAAGACTTAATGTGCTCATGGTGATATTGCTATGATTATCTACTTGTGATTTCTTGTGTGGGGCCTTACAAGACTTAATGTGCTCATGGTGATGTTGCTATGATTATCTACTTGTGATTTTTTGTGTGTGGCCTTACAAGACTTAATGTGCTCATGCTGATGTTGCTTTGATTATCTAATTATGATTTCTTGTGTGTGGCCTTACAAGACTTAATGTGCTCATGGCGATGTTGCTAGTAAAACATAATGAACTGTGATGACTGTTTTGTAACGTACTTGTATTTAAACATAAAGAAAATCGATTTACGTATTATTGGATCCAAATACTAGGAAAATGCGCACATTGGTTTTCTTCTTTTCTTATGGTTTGGAGATCCAGTGTTTAGGAACAAAGTGGGATTGTGGAAAATAAGGATTAACAATTATAAAATATTGCAAGATTAAGGATATAATTACTTAACTAATGTTTCGAAGAAGGAAGAGATGTTGATTACTGTCGGCTATTGCGCTTTGTTACTATTAAATAGTGATCAATATTGACTACAGAAACAAAACATTAATTGGAGGTATCTGTTTTTCCTAAAGAAAATCAAGACAATTAATTATTTTAAGTATAACATATATATTATTATTATTGCTTATTACACTGTTCTTAATACAAGTTCCATTCTTAAAGATTTCCCTGTGTATCTTCAACATTAAACACTCCAAGGACATATCTGTTTCTAATCAACCAGTACTGTACGTATAATAAGGGCGTGAGTCGTTTCGTTTCTTTTACTCATTGTTTACTGGTACTGCCACGGTGTAGACCTGTATAATAAGAAAGCTACACTCCTTCTAATACTCTTATACGAACAAGTTGCACGCAATTTAGACATTTTGTTTTTATCTGACTTGGATACAGTGCTAGAGGGAAAAAAAATAGTTCCATTTCTGAAAAAAAGAAATTGCATTAAGATTTCTGTTATCGTATGGGGAAAGAATGGATTACAAGTAGATTACAATATAATAATAATAAATAAAAAATAGGTGCAAATGTAAGTTTAAAATATTTAATATGACCACCAAAATCTGTAGCATCTGGGAAAGTTTTTACACTATATTTTCTAATATTGTTTTGCTTATTTAATTTTCCTTTGTTTTCAGAAATTCCACGAACGTTAAGTGGTATGTGTCTGATATGCTTATACGTACCCATTTGTACCATATAAGAAAATACTTATTTTATATAGTAGACATTAATATTTTTACCACGGCATAGCTGCTCATAGAAAGGCTCTGAGTTTTTGTTTTTATCAAATACAAACCTTTAGCTCATAGCTCCGCCATCTATTGACCGATTTCAGATTTAGTTACAGTTTTGGACTCAGGTGATCAAACTCTTTAGAATGATGTATTTGGTCACGCCCAAGTTCAAATATATTAATTTACTCTAGTCCTGCCTAAAATAATTTCAATTTGAGGGTAAGCTAGTAGAGTAATAAAAAACTGAATTGGGTATACGTGCGCCCCACGCTTGGTATTGCTGCCGCACAAAAATATAGCTAATAAAAAGAAAAAAAGGGTCTCATAGATTAATTTACTCTAATCATGCCTAAAAGAATCTAATCAAAAACACCTTAGATATGAAAAAATGTTTGACCAAAACAGGATTCAGCGTGCAATTTAAAGGAATGAAATCAAAATTGGCGGCAAAAGTGGTAACTACACTTATAGCACTGATAAGAATTTTACAGCAAATATTCATTCATTAGTTAGCCAGGCCACATTTTTGTGATCAACTTTAGGCATGATGATGAGTAAAACAGCTTCCTTTATACTAACGTCATGGAATTTAGATTAAGAATTTCTTGTCATCATCCCATACAATCGGTAGAGCCGTATCAGGCATTATTATTTATACTAACTGTTTAAGCTAATATCACGTGACACTAAACGCTCTTTAATTAGGATAATTTCATAAAATTTAGTAAATTTGTGCTTAAATGTTGGCAATGAATAATAACTGTCCACCCGTATGATTCTTTTGAAAAACTTGAGCTAAAAACTGCTAATGTTGGCCTAATCAATACTTATGTATAAGTACGTCTTTTCACCTTATAGTTTTGCTGCTCTAAATCAACCGTCTTAATCCGAATTACAAAATACTAAAAAAAGTCCACTTTTTACTCTTAGATGAAGCTGTATTAAATATGTTAAACCGATAGCCCACGTGATTTTTTGCATAGGCGTGCGCAAAAAGTTTCGTTAAATTTAAGCGGTTTTTGTTGAATAGCTATTCATGTGTGGCTTATACTTATACCAAATAAGAATCATAATTGTAGGTTGCAAAAATCTGTCAGTGTAACAAAATTTAAAAAATCCATAAAAATTAAGTATGTTTTTCTATCAAATAAAGTTTCTGTACTTTTGGTGCGAAGAAATAAAAAGGGAAGAAACTCTATCAAAATTGAAGATGTTATATCTCATGTACTATTTAATGGATTGCCTTGAAATTTGGTATGTGAAGTAAGAGTCCAGTAGAGCACATCTATTGAAAATATGTGGTAATTTGGTTACCACAGTCCGAGCTACAGAAATCGGAATATCGCTAAACTATCACTCCTGTTAATAAAACACAATGTATCCTGCAGATTTTTTTTTTGGCTGCAAGACACATTACCGTGTGTCTTGATTTCAAGTGCCGCAGCTATTGAGGATTCCCTATTGTTTGCACAAATGTTGCATTAAAATTACAATGAATTTTGCTTAAATCTTTTATCAAGAATTTGTGTAAAATTATCACCACGACAAACATGAATCTTCTTGCCTGTCGAAACTCAATCTGTCCTCTTGTTCATACTGTGAATGATTGATGGCGCTTGGGAAACCTTAAGTAATATAACTACTGAGAAAGTTGATTTATGATCATGTGTTGGTTTAAGAGTGATCATTAACTAGTCTACAAAACGGTCGTTGTTAAAGGATTTTCTTTTCCTAAACCAGACTTGCAAGGTTGTGAACTTGGTTCCAGATCTCAAAAATGTAAGAGCAGAACAAATCGATAAGATCGATATGTGAGTCTAGAAACAGCGGAAATGTTCCATAATGATGGCTTGTTTCCGCTTCAGGTTTATTGGCTACTAGAAGCTGAACAAAATTTTTAAGCCGATATAAGCGTGAAAATGTTATTAAACTAGAAAACGCGTAGTCACTAAGGGGCGGAAGTCAAGAGTTTGTCACGAATTCGTTACGAAACATGATAGTCTTATGTAAAAACTTAGATAGTTGTAGTTATGCCCTATTTAAATATTTATGTAACACATTTTAAGGGTGAAAAGCTCATGTGAGAGATATTGCATAATCTGTAATATTTAATGATCCAACTTATTATACCGGAATTATGAATTATGTTTGTACTTTTTGAGTTAAAAATTGGTATTGAACATTATATGTAAGGAGAGGATATCTCGGCGTGTGTTTAAATGCAAGACACTACATTCTAACTCCAAAACAAAATTACTTGGAACTCTTTACTCTGGTTTTAAAATAAGTTATTTTCTAAAGTTAATGAAAGTTATACGAAATTCCTAATTTAATCATTTGGTTGCGAACATTATTTACCCACAATTAATGTTATTTCACGACATGAGTATGGCATTTTACATCCACGGTGGACATTTATGTTTTTCTTCATATTATCTTCTTAACAAGAAGTTTAATCTTTAAACTTCATTTTAAAATATATTTTCTTTTATTTCGAGATCATGAAAGACAGATTTGAATGGCTTCTAGTATTAGAATTTCAGGTAATTTGTGATCAGAATTTAATTCGTAAATCAATTTTCTTCTTTAATTCAAATCCCATTCTCGGCTGTCTCAAACCTTTAATCATTAGATTAACTAGCAGTCCTTTAATCATTAGATTAACTAGCAGTCCTTCAAAAATGCCTTAATACTTTGAAGCATCGCTGCTTTCATTTTTTAAAGAAGATATCAAATTCAACATGCAAGTTATGTAATGTCACCTTAAATGCTGTTCCACCAAAGGTATCCCAACACATAGTTCTTTAAAGGGGGGAGTTTTAAGGCTTACTGACTAATACGGTATAATACTGCACACGAACTGAATAACTTCTGCCATATGTTGTAAGGTGTTTCTAGAAATTTGGTTTCCTTTTTGTTTCAAAAGCTTCATTAGCTGGTGGCGACTAGAAAGCTGTGGTCTAGTCTTTTGAAATTGCCCTTTCAAATGTTTCCAGAATATTCTGTAGGGTTAAAACCTCGGCTCAGAATGGGCTAGGATATATCGTAAATACTGTTAGTTTGATACCAAAGACTAGCTGTGTGTTTTATAAGCTACTGCAGCTTAGTTTAATAGCAAGCATGGTTCGTATGTTTTGTAGTTGGTTTTGTTACAGCAGCTTATTTTAATACTAAACAAGGGCCGGATGTTTTGTAGTTGTTATTGTTACAGCAGCTTATTTTAATACTAAACAAGGGCCGGATGTTTTGTAGTTGTTTTTGTTACAACAGCTTAGTTTAATACCAAACATGGGTCGTACGTTTTGTAGTTGTTTTAACTACAGCAGCTTAGTTTAATACCAAACATGGGTCGTACGTTTTGTAGTTGTTTAACTACACCAGCTTAGTTTAATACCAAACATGGGTCGTACGTTTTGTAGTTGTTTTAACTACACCAGCTTAGTTTAATACCAAACATGGGTCGTACGTTTTGTAGTTGTTTTAACTACAGCAGCTTAGTTTAATTCCAAACAGAGGTCGTATGTTTTGTAGTTATTTTTGTTATAGCAGCTTAGTTTAATACTAAACACTGTACGTGTGTTTCGTTTTCATTCTTAAAGCAGGTTACTTTACTACCACACATGAGGCGTATGTTCTGTTGCTGGTGTTTGCTAAAGCAGGTTATTTTAATACCAAGTATAGGTCGTATGTATCGTTGTTCGGTTTGTTACAAAGCCTGGTGGTTCTGACGTTCGACTCGCAGTCTGCCGGTCACAGGTTCGAATCACCGTCACCGAACATGCTCACTCTTTCAGCTAGCAGGGTTTTTATATTGTAACGGTCAATCCCACTATTCTTTGATAAAATAGTAACCCAAGAGTTGGAGGTGGATAGTGTTGACTAGCTGCCTTCCTATTAGTCTATCACTGTTAAATTAAGGACGGAGAAAAAAGCTTGTTTAGCTTTGCGCGGAATTGAAAACGAACAAAAAAACTGTTTGTTACAACAGGATATTTTAATATCAGGCATGGGTCATATTTATCGATGTTTTATTTGTTACAGCAGGATAGTTTAGTAACAAAGATGGTTCGTAAGTTTATATTGTTGTTATTATTGACAGCAAGTTAGTTTAATAACATACATGGTTCGTATGTTTATTTTGTTGTTATTATTGACAGCAAATTAGTTTAATATCATACATGTGATGTATATTTTGTTTTGTTGAAAGTACCATAATCTTGCTGTAAAAAGAAGCTGGAATAGTTAAAAACAACAACAACAAAATCTCTGCGAAAGCCTTTGTTGCGTGATTACTTAAGATCTCTTAATATACGTGTGCGTTTAGAGGAGGAACTTACATCATTCTATCAAATTTGCAACCAATGGCGAAATTCTAGTGATTTGCGAGATGCTCTATAAGTTGCTCAACGTAGTCTTTCATATCTCACGGATCTCAAAATAATGCCTGGTCATAGATGATAGTAAAACTACCATGAGTGATGATCCCTTCTTCTTTTTAACAAACCTAATAAGTGAATATTTTTAAATCTTCGACAATATCGTTGAATGATTAAACAACGTAGTAGATCACTGGCAGCCGATTTCTATAATTATCGATTTTCCACACTTCCAATAGCCTGAAAATTGCCTCTCGCAATTTCACGTAACTCACGATATTTTGTCATCTTATGAATCCTTGAACAGCATTAATATTACTTTCTGTTCACGCGGTGCCCGAATATCTTTGGTAGAAAATCTTTTTACTTTATAATCAAATCTTTTTGCACAAACGCAATATAAAATAACATATTTGCTGTAAATTTATTCTGTGTTTTCTAAGGATTTTTCCTTCCGTTTTGTATTTCAATTAAAACAGCAAAATAGCTCCCTAGAGAACTCAGTCCAAATGATGAACACACAGAAAATGGTGCTAGAAAATTCCTTAGAATTCTCATTGTGTAGAAGTTTAGAGATTACCTGAAGATCTCGTTGTTCGTATTATTGCTAATGGAATGACCAAGACCTTATATTTTTCGAATAATTTTGTAGTTTTTTTATTCTTTCAGTCTAGTCAGGTTCTCTTAGAATATTATTTAGAATATCTCCTAACAAAGATCTTTTGTACTTTGTTTGTTTACATTTAAAATAGTGATTTTTGTAATCTTCTGTGTTTCCTCAAATCTGATGAACCTCTAGTTAGAAAGGGTACTATTATTACTTCTAGGAAATCAGTATATCTGAGAATACCACAAAACTACCAGAACTTCTTTAATTCAAAGTTTCCAGTAGCATGTATATAATTTTAATCTATAGGACATCATATTGAAGGAGGAATTAACTTGTGTGGGAGATTAATAACTAACTTGCAATATGCGGATGACACAGTTCTTATTTCTGAGAAAAAGGGGCAACTAAAAAGACTGATTCAATGAGTGAATGATAAAAGGGCTAAGAAAGGTTTAATGCTAAATATCAAGACAACAAAAGTTATGGTAAAGATAGCAGAGGAAAGATAAGATGTGAGTGGAAGAGTTGAGGGAAACATAAACATAGGAAGCCCATCCATAAGGTGGAATAATGGGATAAGAATAAGTGAGAATGTCGATGGTGGAAAATATATACATGACATAATGTATTTGCAATTCTAATAATCGCATGAACAGATGTGAAACCAATATTACAGGATTCAAACGTGTGGTCTTGAATTAACTGAATCTTTATATATTTCAGCAATCTAAAGACAAATGGCACATCAAACAAGTAAAGAATAACTACAATGTATGATAGTTGAGTTATAACAAGACAAAAATCGTTATAAAATAATGGCAATCACCAGTCATTTTGATCTATTATAAACTTCGATTATACTTTAATTGTTTAGTGAAGTGCAGTTTCATGCCGGTTATTGTAAGTTTACTTCTATTAACATTAGCCATATATTGAATCTTACGAAACGTGATTCATTAACACTAGCCATATATTGAATCTTACGAAGCGTGATTCATTAACACTAGCCATATCTTGAATCTTACGAAGCGTGATTCATTAACACTAGCCATATCTTGAATCTTATGAAACGTGATTCATTAACACCAGCCATATCTTGAATCTTACGAAATGTGATTCATTAACACTAGCCATATCTTGAATCTTACGAAACGTGATTCATTAACACTAGCCATATCTTGAATCTTACCAAACGTGATTCATTAACACTAGCCATATATTGAATCTTACGAAATGTGATTCATTAACATTAGCCATATCTTGAACCTTACGAAGCGTGATTCATTAACATTAGCCATATCTTGAATCTTACGAAGCGTGATTCATTAAGTAGTTTACCCACTTACATTTGTAGTAAAGTAAATGTTCCTTGCAACGACTATTTCCAGTTTTTACCTTTCTTCATCTATAACTATTCCTTTCTGTTTATCCTTTCTGAGATCACAGCTCAGCCTTATATCCACATTAGTATTACTGTATTTTAGGTCGGACTCTAGAACTGGTAATCGGTTATCAGAAATTGTATGGTTGAGATTAAATCAAATTATGCCTGTGAAAACTGAATAACTGTTGAGTAGGTTTTACATGAAAGTAGGTGAACAATTTAATTGGAGACTCTAAAGATATTTTAGCAAATCCATTTTAATTCTCGCCAATTAAAAGTCATGTAAGTTGTAATTACTGTTTATTGCTCGCATCTCACCCATCTGATTATTTTCCTCTTTGTTCAGCGTTTAAAAAACGACTAAACGTTCAAAAAGATTGCAAGATATGCATGAAAAAGTAGGATTAACAGTCATAAACACTGTTGGATACATCAAATACGATATAATTTGAGTTTTAAAAGTATATGGTATGCTTATCATAAAAACACCAACATAATGGCGGTCTCTTGTATTTGAAGAATATTATTTAATGACCATTTGCTTCAGTAATAGAAAAGTTTTTGTTCTTTTACCGCATAGCTACACAACGAGCTATAAGACTGTCCGCCGCTGGAAATCAAAAGTAGGATTTTGTCATTAAATGTCCGTAAAATTACCACTGTCTCATCGGATTAAAAAATTAAAAAAAACTAAAGAACTTTTATTCTGTCTGGATCTGTTATGACATTTGGATTCCACCAGCTATGAATAAGTTATATATATTACAAAGTTATAACATATGGTGGAAGTGATGTTTCATTTATTAAGAATAGAATTAAGTTATACGATAACAAATCCACATTTGAAACAGGTGTTTGTGAAAATTCTAAGCATTCTATACATGAATGAAATATCTGAGTAAATAGAAGTTTCTGATTCATTTTTTAACATTTATATTGGTATATGTCCAATAGTGTCTGTGCGAGATGAGAGAAACAGACTATAACTTAATTTTTTTTTATATTTCACCTATGTAGTTAAATTTGTTTCCGAGAAAGTTTCTAATTTTTATTAAGTTAGAAAGAACAAATTTGTCACACGTGTTATATTAAGACTAAACATAAAAAATAACACAAAACTCACTTTTAGGTAAATCGCCTATATTAAGTGATAAAGGTATTTCTGCGTTACAAATGTAGGAAGTCATAGCAGATCTTTCGATTAATTTCTCTATGGTAAGCCAGGCTAAACCTACTCAATTTAGTTCCGCAACATAAGGAGTTTTTTATTTTTTTTCGTGTACAAAATTCTCACCAATCATTGCTTGGAAAGGTTATGCCACATCAGGGTCCTTCAGTTTCTCAAGGTCAAACTTGATTCTTGTGTGCTTTGGTTTGCTGATTTTCTTCAGACGGAGATGTAAAGTCATCATCAACAAGTCATGATCACTTCCGATTTCTGCTTCTGGAAAACTTCGTATTCTGGCAATTTTGACTCCTGTTCGAAAGTGCTCTTTCACCATGAAGTAGTCAATCTGGTTGTGATATTGTACATCTGGACTGTGCCAGGCCCATCTTGTGGATGATTTGTGAGGACCAAAAGTATTAGCCAACACAAGGTTGTTATGTGTGGCAAACTCCAGGAGTCTGAGTCCTCTTTCGTTTGAGTCAGTATTGCAGAACCGTCTGCAGATGCCTTACCAGTTTGTCTGTGCATCCTCACCAACTTTTGTATTCCAGTCTCCTTGTATTAAGAGGGTGTCATTTTGGGGTGATTGCTCTATTAGGTACTGCAGTAGGTTGTAAAGGTTTTCCATCTCACTGTCGTCGTAGCCAGACGTTGGGGCATACACTTGTATTACTGTGATGTTGAATGGAGTTGCCCTCAGGCGGATGATGATGAGCCTGCTGGAGACTGGGTGGCAACCCATAACATTATCCCCGATATTTTTGTGTGCAAGGAGTCCAGTGCCATGTTCTTAATTGTCCTCTTTGCCACTGAAGTAAGTCTTGTGTCCTTCCTCGCTCGATGTTTCCCCAGAGTATTTCCCACGCATCTCACAGAGTCCAAAGAGGTTCCAGCGGTACCTGTCCATCTACGTGTAAGTTCTTTCAATTTCCCTGTGGCTCTCAATGTCCTTACGTTCCATGTACTGATGATGATGATGCTGTTTCTTCCACGGGACTTGGTGGTAGGAGCACCAGTATTACCTCCGTCCTGGTGTGAAGCGGAAGGCGCGGTCATTGGTAGCCCGGATGCGACCGATCCGGTATAGGTCAAGTATTGGTTGTCATCATATGGTGTGTCTTAGGCAGTTGCAACCTGGTGGCACCCATCTCCTCTCCCGGTTGGTTGACCACAGCCGAAATCCACCATACAGTGTGGCACGCCCTAGTCCCGAACATGTGACCGTTGAGCTCATCCAGGAGTCCTTCCGCCCTGGTCGAGAAAAGCTTCCGCCCAGTGATGTCATGTTATCATCACACCATTTCACCGATGGTTGGGAGATTTATCCTGTACAGGTCCACCGGACCTGCCCACTGCCCATGCTAACCCACATTGTTCGGATCATATTCAATAATCTGGATAGGTTTATAATATAAGCTGGATAGACACACTCATTGCTCTAGAAAATATTCACTTATCTGGATAACCTCGTGCCTTACTTTAGAACATATTAATTGCTGACTTGATTAGGTTCATGCATTGTTTTACATGTTTCTCCTAGCCCTGATAAGCTATAGAGGATATTAACGAACCTGGATAGGTTCACAACTAATTTTAGAGTATATTAAATAGATTTTAGATCGTGTAACACTCACCTGTACAGACTCACACATTGCTT
Source organism: Limulus polyphemus (assembly GCF_000517525.1). Taxonomy (NCBI): domain Eukaryota; kingdom Metazoa; phylum Arthropoda; class Merostomata; order Xiphosura; family Limulidae; genus Limulus; species Limulus polyphemus. Next base: position 54,597 of record NW_013666801.1, read on the forward strand.
TAGAGCATGTTTAATTCTCATGGATACGCTCACACATCGCTTTGTAAAATTTATTATAACCTGGTACGACTCGCACATCGCTTAGACCATTATTACAAACCTCTATATACTCTCACGAATAAGCTCACTAAATGCTTTGCACATGTTAAAACTAATCCTGATAGTCTTAAAGTTTGCTTAAGAAGGTGATCGTTAACGTGAATAGACTCACAATTAGTTTAAAACATAGTTACGAACTGTATTGGTTGACTGTTTGTTTCATAACATATTCATTAACATGGATAAACTCACAATTTGGTTTATAACCTATTCACAGAATTGGATAGACTCACTTACTCTCTTAGAGCAAGTTTTCCTAAACTGGATAGGCTTACATATTGCATTAGAATGTATTTACTAAGTTTAATAGCTTACACATTTTCAGATCATATTTAATAACCTGGATACGTTTATAGAACGATTTAGAATATATCCACTAACGTGGATAGGATTACACATTATTGTAGAACAAATGAAATAACTTGGATACACTCATTGATTAGTTTATGATGTATTCAATAAGCTGGATAGACAATAATATGATATATTCAATAAGCTGGATAGACACTAATATGATATATTCAATAAGCTGGATAGACACTAATATGATATATTCAATAAGCTGGGTAGACACTAATATGATATATTCAATAAGCTGGGTAGACACTAATATGATATATTCAATAAGCTGGGTAGACACTAATATGATATATTCAATAAGTGGTAGACACTAATATGATATATTCAATAAGTTGGGTAGACACTAATATGATATATTCAATAAGCTGGATAGACACTAATATGATATATTCTATAAACTGGATAGTCACTAATATGATATATTCAATAACCTGGATAGACACTAATATGATATATTCAATAACCTGGATAGACACTAATATGATATATTCAATAAGTTGGGTAGACACTAATATGATATATTCAATAAGCTGGATAGACACTAATATGATATATTCTATAAACTGGATAGTCACTAATATGATATATTCAATAACCTGGATAGTCACTAATATGATATATTCAATAACCTGGATAGACACTAATATGATATATTCAATAACCTGGAGAGACACTAATATTATTTTATATCATATTGAATAACTTTGGTAGACTCACAAATTGTTTTAAAACATGATCCATAAACCCTGATAGGCAAACGTATTGTTTTAGAATATATTCATTGACCTGGATAGCTTGATACATGGCTTTAGAAAACATTTACTTGCGCGAATTGGCTCGTACTTTGTTTGTAGCATAATCACTAACGTAAACATACTCACACCTGGTTCTATGTAATATTCAACAATGTGAATAGGTTCACACATTACATTGAAATATAATCACTAAAAAATTGATTCGAACATTACTTTACAATATATTCACCATCCTAAATACGCTCACATACTCACTAAACTGAAAAGCCTCACAGGTTGTTGTATAACGTATATCCTGTAAGCTGAACAGTTCCTGATATCCCCATTAACCAGAATAGGCTCATACACTCACTAAACAAAGTAGGCTCACTCATTGATTTAGATCAGACTCACTAAACTGAAAAGCCTCACAGGTTGTTCTATAACGTATATCCTGTAAGCTGAACAGTTCCTAATATCCTCATTAACAAGAATAGGCTCATACACTCACTAAACTAAGTAGGCTCACTCATTGATTTAGATCAGACTCACTAAACTGAAAAGCCTCACACGTTGTTGTATAACGTATATCCTGTAAGCTGAACAGTTCCTAATATCCTCATGAACCAGAATAGGCTCATACACTGCTTCAGAATGAAATTACTAATGTGCATAGGTTCACATATTTCTTTTAACCTATTCACTAAATTGGTTAGGTTTGCTTGACCCGTTTCCGCGAACCCTAATAGGTTCACACCTTACTTTAAACAGCGTTTCTCAACATTTTCGATAGGAAGTAGTGGCTCCGTCCCTAAGCTGTTGCGAAACACTAAAATTCACTCACAACAACAACAAAATTTACAATTTACAGATGAATATTTTGTTAGTTTTGTTTGTTTTTGTGAAAATCCACAACCGGTTAACAGGTTGTAACGGTGAATTAAACTCTGATAGTTTTTAAAAGTGTGTTCGAAAATCATATCTACTTAGCTAACAGTCAGTCGTACATGGATTATTTATTTATTTCACACTTTTCGATTTCAGCACAGAGAGTCAGTCCATTTTATAGCTTTGTGCTTATCAACACCAATTTAGAAACCTGGACAGGCTCACAAATAACTTTAGAATTAATTCACTAGCCTGGATAGGATGACACATTTTGGTCGAACATATTCACTAACATGGATAGGATGACACTCTGCTTTAGAATGTTTACTTATCCTGATTGGTTCGTACACTACTTCAGAACATACTCAGTGACCTTGATAGCTCACTCTTCACTTTTAAAACTTATTCCTTAACAAGTTCACACATTTCCTTAGAGCATATTCAGATATAGAACTATTGAATCTGCTCTGTATATATTGGATATGCTTCCTATCTAATTTTATGTCGTATTTCAGTTCTTCTGTAACGTTAATTGATTTTAGTAAGTTTCAGCTTATTTAATAAAGCAGATACTTGTCAACCTTGTATTTTAAGAATACATTAGGCAAACTTTTTAGAAATTTTATGGTCTATATTATTATCAACTTTCTATTTTAAAATACATTAGGTAAGTTTTTATAAATTTTATGGTCTATATTATTAATATATTTTCATTTTATATTAGTAATAAAAATCTAATTTTCTCTAATTAAATGTACGTTTGAAGTACCTATTTTCGTAATATATATCTATACATGCGTACTTATATTATTTATTTTTATCTATGTTCACGTTGATTTGAACTTATTTGCTTTTAAAGTAAGCTTGAAAATTATATATATACTAAGGTAACAGTATACATGTAATACAAATTAAGAAAGTCGTATGTCTTAATATATCTTGAAATTGCTTCAAAAATATTTTACTTGCTTTCATTAGTAAGTATCTAACGTTAATTAGCATTAAGACTTTTATGAAAAGATATGGAAATAAGTGAAAAATATTGGAAATACAAAATTAAAAAAGTTTTCTATTTCTTATTATGTTTTTATTATTATTGCGTGTATTTGGCGTTATCTGTATATAATTAAGACATTCTAATAGATTAGTGAACTAAATATTTCTTAGAAACTGAATAAAAACTTTAACGATCAATTCTCATTGAATGTATTTTTAATTTGTTTTAGGATCATTTTTAAGATTCTAACTTCCTACGTACCAGACTACTAGAATTACTATAAATTATACAAACCTTTTCTTACTCATTGTGCGTTCTGGTTCATACAGATAATCTTTTCTAGACCCGAATTAACATGATTTTTTTTATCGAATCACTTAATTTAATCGAAATTCAGAGAGCTCTCAAGCTAATTCAAGAGTAGTGTAGACATATTGATCGCCATTTTGTACGTTTGTTAAAGAAAAAAAATCTTATTTACATGATCTATTATTAATTTTTCACCCTCCCAGAATCATCCATCGATAAAGGAAGAAAAGTCATTAAATTGAAAGTCAGTAAAACACCATAAGTTCGTAACCAAAAAAAAGAGTAGCCTATTTTAATTAATGCATTGGTCACAAAGATAAATCTATCAGATTTACTTATAGTTTCAATTCTTCAATGATAGTAATATCCTAAAAATGTATACAGTATTGAAAAGCATGCAAAGACTGATTGTATTTTATAATGCATAGTATTTGATTTTCACACTCCTTAGGGTGACGTCGAAACGTGTAGAGTGCCTTTTATGACCGTTTATCGGTTTTAAATATAAACAAATAATTGTGTATTATGAAACGTTGATCGTTCGAGTATTTTAGTATGTTTTTACTTAAGTACAATAATAATAAAAATCGGACAAAAATACATTGGTGTTTAAAAACCAATTCAGTCAATGAAATTAAATAACTAAAATCACCGACTTATTTAGGAATTGCAACTTACGAATGATAACCAGAATATCTCAATGATGTTATTGTTTAGAAACACTTCAAAAAACAATGTGAAATAACACTTCTATGTAAAGATGTGATCTTAAACAAATTAATACTTTTTATTAAAACCTCAAGCAAACAAACATCCCACTAAATATAATTATATAATTAAACAATTTCAATTCTCACGAAAAATATTTACTGCCTACAGTTTAAAAATTTGTTTCACTAATCGGAGATGATACTGTTTTCATGACTTTAAAATTACACCGACGTCGCTAGGACAAAACCTGAGGATCTTCTAAGCTCAAAATACCATAGTCCATGTGTATAGGTTTCTTTCATTTTTGTGAAATACGGATTTATGACTCTTTCACTGCTGAAACATACACGTATATGCCCAAAAGTTGCAAATGGTATTTGAAACCTAGGAGTAATTCATTTTGTTTTTATTTATCCTAACTATTGAAGAATGACTTTTAAACTTGTGAAAGTAATATGGTCTATTATATTTGACACTAACTTTCGAACTGAGAAAAATTAATATGTTTTTTTTTTTTTTTAAATTAAATGAAAATTGAAAACTCTCTTCGTAAAATTCGCCTTTGGAATTAGCAGATTATAGAATAACATTTTCCTGGACCAACATGTATATGATTTATCAATGTTTTTCCTTAACACTAACAGAGTAAAATCACTGCACTGCCAGAACGTATGGATTTCCTCAAATTCGGGGGAAAATAGCTTAAGTAAATAACATGTTTATTCTGTAACCACTAATTATTCTTCCACTAAAATATAAGCATTATAGGGATTAAAAGGATGTAAATTTGAGAATTTTTAACTCTGTGTCATGAAAATAATATTTTTTATAAAAGAAAGTTAGGATTACTTTACTAAGTAAATTTAAAAACAAAACAAAAATCTTATTGCCATTTATAGACCATTTGTCAAATATTAAATAAAACTAAAAATGGCATCAATCTAATGGAGAAACAGGGTATTTATAAACTTGAATGTGGATTGAATTGGTTGTGTATACCTTGGTGAAACCAGAAGAAATTTAAAATTTAGAGTAAATGAAGGTAAGAGAAATGTTCAACCGATTAATATGACTGCTAGAAATATTAGAGAAACCATAGAAATAATGAAATGCAATAAAATAATTTCATCTTAAATATGGTTGAAGGGTTAGAAAATCAGAAAATATGTAGATGGCGTGATAGTTTTAAAATATGTAAACTACTGGTCACATGATCATAGCTTTTTGTATTTATATGGTTGCGCAGTATTTGTTTTTCACACTCCTGAGGATGATGTCGAAACATGTAGAGTGTCTTTTATGACCGTTTATCGGTTCTAAATATAAAAACAAATAATTGTGTGTTATGAAACGTTGATCGTTTGAGTATTTTAATATGTTTTTATTTAACTAAAATAACAATAATCAAAATCCGACAAAAATACATTGTTTTTAAATACCAATTCAGTCAATAAAATTAGATAACTAAAATCACAGACTGATTTAGGAATTCAACTTAGTTGGTACTTCATAAAGTACAATGTTGACTGTATTGACGTCTCACTGACTAGAAGACATCCCGATCTTCACATAGAAGTGTTTCTAAACAATAGCATCATTGAGATATTCTACATCTGGTTATCATTCTTGAAACTGGGAAATCAACTGCTTGGATTTCCTAAAGTTACCGTCAATTTTAAAACATATCTTGTGTTGGTTTCAGATTTCAATAAGATTTTTTGTTAAATACGAGATCAGTCATAACTGAAGAGTTTTAAATCGTACAATCACGACTTGCTGTAAAAAGAACAAGCAAGTAATTTTAAACATGGATTTTTACATGGTTGCAGCTTATAAAATTGGCACACTAATTAAGCTTTAACAGTTGCATAACCTACTTAGCGTCGGCTAAAACAGTGAACAATAAAAAAACACATATTTTATTACCTTTCAGGTAATTTTCGTAATTCAAAAGAATTAAATAGCAAAGAAAATGAGAGTTTATGGTGAACATTTTGTTTAAGATTCGTTCTAACAATAAATATTTAACTTGGATGCTTGTTAACGTTTAATGTTCTAGAGAGGAGATTTCGTATCGAATATTTGCATTATATCATAAAAAATATACACTGCAAAAACTAATTTAAATGTTATAATTAAAGCATTAATACGGCTCAGAATTCATGTAATAGTATTTCAAGGAGAAATTAGGCCGTGACTATATCTAAATATAATGAAAAAATAGTTAATTAAAAATAAAATATTCTCTTTAGTTAAACCTTTCTCTATCTTCTCTTTTTCAGCAACCACGCCTTGTTATCCTTACAACTGTGTTGGTCTTATCTTATTGTTTGAGGACCACTCACATTCGCTTACTATCATATCCAGTGGTTAGCGTACCGGAATATGGATCAGCTGGTCCACTTACCGCCAATAAGAAAGAAAAATTTGCGTTCCGCTATATGGAATAGTGAGTGCGTCGTAAAAGTGACGGTCAAATCTCACTACTTAGGCAGATAACAGTAGTCAAAGAGTTGGCGGTGCGTGTTGTTGACTACCTTCCTTCCCTCTAGTTTATCAGTTCGAAATTAGAGACAGCAAGTGCACATAGCCTTTGAGCAGCTATGCGTAATATATCCGAAACACGTTTATTCAGCCGTGGTTAATTTTTTTTTAAATAAATATTTTTTTTAAATGGGCTTACTGAAATTTGTGATGTTACACGAAGACTTTGTGTACAGATAGAATAAATATCCGCATGACATAAAAAATACTCATTATTATTCAATAAATTATAAAATCCATTTGGTATTGCAGCGAAAGGTGTTTAATCTACAACTACGAACGAATTTGCAGATAATTTTGCACCTTTTCTGGTATGTAAAATTTACGAATAGAATGTCCTAATTTCGTATAGACTTGCATATTTTCCTATATAATGGTTTACTTGCTTGTCCAGGTTAAAATGCGATAATACGTCATATTACGAAGACAATGATCATTTTACAACACTAAAATTAGGAGCTCGATTCCAATTGGTGGACAGTGTGCAAGTAATCCATTGGGTAGCTTTGCGTTAAATAAACAAATCAAACAGCGCAATATGTTAACATTTAATTGCACATCGATAAACGTTGCACTATATTTAGTTATTTAACTTTTACATTTTGTCATTTTCACAAAAACTACTTAACTGTAGGAGAATCTGTAACTGATATTAATAGATTCATATAGAACATCTATTATAATAATACTCAGATTTTGTCTGTTCTGAAAAGGCACTTTATTTCAAGGGATGTAAACAAAAGTGAATGTAAATATACTTTAGCAAACATTTAGTACAACAATATATCAAAGCTTGTCAAAGTTCTTAAACAGGTTTAACATTAGGTCGTAGAATAACATTACAAGTTTATTTATTGATAGTATTAAGTACGATAAAGCTTAGCCCTAACTAAACTAAAGCAAAAAAACATACACATGTTACATTATTAATTTATCTCTTTATCGAAAACAGGCCGTATTTAATAAAGGCTTAAATATTATTAGGCCTAAGGCAAGTGGACTTATGGATTTTTGAATCTGCAATTACAGTTCCTTTATATTATTCTAGAAATCCTCTATTTAAAGATATACTATTGCAATAAAGATATTAATCTGACAGAAGATGTTTCGCAGATCCCTGCTAGTTTACAAGTATATACTCTGACTGACCATTTTACAAAAACATCTACACACATTTGTAGAACACAGCATGTATGATCAGTGACCGTGTGTTATGTAAAGGAATCACTTGAGCCTTATAAACTCAATTATGTTATTATATCATAGTTAAAATGTAAGACAATGGATGAGTTAGAGTCTCTAGTTTTCAAAGGGGCATAGTAGTGTACGCTTCTTTAGTAAAAATGTCTGTATCGAATACCATTTCTTTGATCGGATATCCAAAGACACCAGTCATCAAAGTTTAACAAAAGTGACAATAAAATGAGAACATGTCTGCTTCACGAAAAATGGTAGCTGCGGTGACTGGCCAATAGGAAACACAATTATACAGTACATAAGTTAGAATTTGTCTCAATTGATCTTGCTTGATTCTGTCAACTGTCTTATGGAAAGCGATACTCAACTTGCAAACGTTTATCTCAAATTCAGCCAGAACGCATGTTTTTGGTAGTGTTTAGATTACAAACTGTTGACGATGATTGAAAACTATAATGTGGACTGGAGATTTATGTTTCATCCTTTTCTGTGCTAGCGATAATGTAAAAGCAAGAAAAAACACATATAGGGTACATGACCCTGAGTATGTTGTTTTGACGGTGAAGTAATGGTACGGCGAACGCTTTTATAGTAGGAGATCGGTTCTTCGATTCTTTGTTTAGGGCCAATAACATTGAAAGTGTACCTGAACGGTACTACTGGTCGTGTTATTTCTAGAACGTTAAGTTTTCGTTTGTTTGCTGCACAAATGATTCTTAGAGATGATAATGCATTCATCTACCACGTTCTTATTGTTTGAAGATTGTTCGAAGAGCATGAAATTAACTTCAATAATTTTCTAAGTTCAGTACATCAACTACTACTCAATCCTATTGAGTATCTTAAGGAACCAATTGAAGATAATATTATTTGACAAGCAAACCATCATTCATCATATTCTAGAATGTATATAACGTCGAGTCAATGCCATTACCGTGGACAAATGTTGACCATTCCAATCAAAAACTGGAACCCCAAGTAGTGTCGTCTGTAAATGTACATGTGCAAATAACCCAAACATACATGTTATTGTTGTATACACTCAAATAAAAAAAGGAAAATATTTTATTGCCTAAAAATGTTTCACGCGATTATTTGTTTATATTTGTGGTGTTATTAATTCTTGATATATTGAGGGAATCATTATTTGTTTATATTTGTGGTGTTATTAATTCTTGATATATTGAGGGAATCATTATTTTTTATAGTTGTGGTGTTATTAATTCTTGATATATTGAGGGAATCATTGAAAGTAACGGAAGGAATATTTTGAGCTCTGACAAATTAGAAATTATAACTATTTTTTAGAAAAGATTTGTATTTTATTGATTTCATTAAAGTTTAGATGACTTAATTTAGTGCATTTCAACGAGAATAATTAGGATTGGACACTTTTAAGTTTATCATTTCACGTAAAGCTAAAACCTAAAATTACAATGAATATAAAGAGGATTAGATCTACCATACTATTATCTTTAGGGTACTACTAATAATAGGTTATATGATTTTACATTTATTAAACATTTGATTGAAATTAGAATATCGTGAGCGTTGGCTAAGAAAGAGATACATTGAATATATTAATGAATTATTCAAATAAATAATTACCTATGTGTAACTAGAAATATTGTGTGCATCGTGATTGTGGTACTTGTAACTAATAGTATCATTATTGGCGAAGAGGAGATTTTAGAGATAAGGTGCGATGGGAGCCAAGATTTGATAATTAATGAGAATTGTGAGTTTGATTTCAACTTTCAGGAGATTTGAAAACATAGAATACAACACACTTGCTTAGTTTTCTTACTTCAGCATAAGTTAGAAATATATTTGTGGGAGATTGCGTTATTAAAGGGAAAATAACAGATTAGAAATATGACTGAAGGAAGCAAGGCAGGAAATGAAACAAGTTAGGGTTACTTTTGATAGGGTGAGAATGAAATGCTGGTTTTGTACAGTAGTAACAACATTAAAGCTAGAGAGACAAATTCAGTTAGCATTCCGATACCAATCTCTAATAGATTTGAAATTTTGGCTGCTTGCAATAAGAAACGAAATAATCAAGATGTCTTCACTTAATTCTCATTAAGTATAATGAAAAATATTTATAGTGAGAAGCATAGAAAGACTAAGAGCATGAGTTGTTTTCCAGTTGCAAGATTTATCTGTAATCAAATGACATAGTGAGTTCAAAAGTGATGTAGAATATACTTGGATTTTTTAAAAGATAAATAGCTTCTGATTCAAGATGGACGTGTTTCTGAAATGAAAAACAGAGAAGATCAAAGCTGATTGGTTTTAAAAAATATTAGAGAGAAAATTAGTGATAAATGCCAAAATTAGTGATAAATGCCACAGTTTAGGGAGTTTAAATTGACACATAAGATGCAGGACTTACAAATCTGTATAAAAACTAGAAATCTGATTAAAGAGAAATGAACTGATAAAAAAAACGTAGTAAAGGATGGTGATAGCGAGGTTTCTGTTGAAAGATATGAGGTAACTGAGTTTTTAAATGTTTTCGTTGATATAAGAGAAGATACTAGTAATATTCTTTGAATATATTGTAATTTATCTTTGAATTATTTCGCTATTTCTTTTTTGGTGGTAAGTATAAGGACTGAGAGATACAAAATAGATAAAACACCAGGCCAGGCAGATTATTACTCAAGTCTTTAAAGGGGATCAAAGACCAAATATGTCTGATTCGCTTTCCCTATCGTTTTTGGTAGATTTTTAGATAATGGGCAGGTGCTGATGATTGGACAGTGGCTAAAGTTACTCCTATTTTTAAAGTGAATGATAATAATGTCGTTTTAAATCATAAGCCAAATAGTGTTACTTCTGTGCTGAGAATTCTTCGAAAGGGTCTGAATAAATAAACTCTACACAATGATTTAATGAAATAAAATACAATAAAGGAAAGCCAACATGGTTTCACTGGAGGAAAATCTTGCCTTACTAATATATTGACTTTTTGTGATGCTGATAGTTGTTATCAAGGCGATGGGAAGGATGTGGAATTAGTGTTCTTAGATTATCAAAACATATTTTGATAAGAAGTTAAGGTTAGAAAATTGTATAGCAAGGGTGGAAGGAGGACAAGTTAAGTTGAATTTTAGGGAAGTTTGGATGAGAACAATCAAAATGTTTGTATTAATGAAGTCCAGTCAAACTGGGATAATTGATTGGCCCATTGCTTTTCCTTATTTACATTCATGATATTTAGAGAGTAATAGTTATTAAATTAGTAGAGTTTGCTGATGACGTTAAATTAAACTTTTGTGTATTTTCTAGCTGCCTTGAAAATTTTGTTGGACTAAAGAATGGTTTGGATTAACTGACAAGCCAGGCTGATTTTTTGGCAAATTACATATAATTGAAGAATGTGAACTATAGTGATTTGTCGTATCATAGCTTGGACCATTGAATAAAATGATCTTAACATAGTTGTGGATACATAACTCAAGCCATGGAGGCTTGAGTTATCTGTTGCTGGTAGTAAAGTTATTAGATTTTTAGTGTGTATTTATAGACATATTGATAACCATTACAGTAAAGTAAGCATCTCTATATTAAAATCTTTTACTCGACTTAAGTTGAAATACTATGTAATGTATTGGTTCCTTACCTAAAAATGGATACTGACTTATTGGAAAGAGTTCAGAAAAGGATTGCTAAGATAATTCCAGGATCATCCAAATAAAACATAAACCTTCAATTAAACTCGAAGAGCTTGCCCAAAAATATCTTTTATGAAAGAAATATTACAGAATGTCAAAATTAGAAAACAAGGACCAATTTTATATTGAATAATATTGCAATTAAAGCAAAAAGGGGAAGAACACTCTTACTATGAAACTATTGAAAGTATTTTTAAAAAAAGATTTTGTTTAACATATCATCTTCATTATTTTAATGTCTCTTGTGCAGCTTTGTGTTAAAAGAAAACAAAGGCTACTTTAATAATACAAAATATTAAACATAATGCTATAAATATATACATGTATAGCCCAATCTGTCAGTAAACTTGTGGTTATGAGCTCGACTTTTAGTCTGAGGGTCATGGAATCAAAGCTTGTCGCAGGGCGTGTTCGTCCTTTCAGTCGTGGAGTGTTATAATGTTACAGTCAATTCCACTATTTGTTGATAAAGAAGCGTTAGCGATGGGTGGTTTTGACTAGCTGACTAGTCTATTATTTCAAAATTGTCGAAGGCTGGCACAGTAGCCCTTGACTAGAGCATTGCGCGAAATTCAACAATAAGTTTATTTGTTTTGAAGTTAAACACAAAGCTACACAATGGTCTGTATGTGCTCTGCCCACCACGGGTATCAAAACCCGGTTTCTAGCGTTGTAAGTCCGCTTCAACAACAAACAAATAATCCATCAGTTCATTCATAACTTTCACTATTACAGAATTATACTGCTTTTAGGGAGTTCCACCCCTCATCAGTAACATTAAAAATTATAGGTTTAAAAAGCTTGTTTGCTTAATAATTATACAAATAAATTAGTAGAATAAGAACTGCATATTATTCAAAGCCTATATAAATAATGGTTTACCATAGGAAATAAAGAATAACTAAAAAGTCATTGTTAAAAAACAAAACAAAAAATATTAAAGATATCTTGATAATTTGTAGTATGACTCCCACAAACTCTCACTTAGTTTCAGCTATACTAAAAAGTCATTGTTAAAAAACAAAACAAAAATATTAAAGAGATCTTGATAATTTGTAGTATAACTCCCACAAACTCTCACTTACTTTCAGCTGTATTCCAAAACAGATTTTTCAAGATTTTCAAATCAACAGATCAAGAAATAATAATTATAATAACAATAATGAATAAAATTTGCCCTAACACTAAACATTCAGCCACCACTGTATGGAAAATAAACTTGAAATCACATAGTTTTTTTTTACTAATGAAATAATTATGTACTTTTACCTTGTTTCTGCCTCAGTAAAAAAAAAAAAGGTTAAAAAAGGAATAGTTCGGAACTTTTGACGAATAAAACAAACTTCGCTATATATCTTTGGTAATTCTAACCACGTACTTTTCAACGAACATTAGCATATTTAATTTTGCCCTTCTTTTGTTTAATTATCTAATTTTCTATTTATGTTTAGTTAAACAGGTTATAGCATTTTCAATATAATTAAATGTCCTTGGACTTAAAGATTATAAACGTGGAAGAACTTTTTTCAAATATACAAGAGAAATATTAGTACCTGTAATTTTAACACAGAAAGCTGTTATTAAAGAACAGAAATCTGTGAAAGGTAATTTAATTCATGTTTCCATACAGCTGTGACTTTATTACACGTCAATCGGTTAAGTAGGTGCTATAACGTTATTTGAAACGTTTCCAACTCGGTGAACGTGTCAGTTGTCGTTAAATAAGCCAAAGCAGGAAAAGGTAGAAGTTGCAGATTTAAATCAATTGTCAAATTCCATTGCTGACTTAGCATTGCTAATAAAACAATTTCATTTGTTATTTTCACAAGAAACGACTTCAAAGTATACAAAGACACCAAAAATTTATTTTAGATCATACGATTAAATGGACCTGTTTTAATGTCTACACGAAATCATGTTTCTGAATATGTTTACAATACGAATAGAAAACACGCAAGTTTAACACTGAAATACTTTTTGTTTAGGTCGTTTTGTTTACGTTTCCTGATCACATTTAATTTTGTTAAAGGTAGTTTCATAAAACGTTCACAGAACCTGAATTATAATAACTTTTATAATGTAGAAAACCTTTCAAGACACCATTTTATACGACAAGTGAGTGGCATTTGGGAATAGAAATAGAAAAATATGGTATTAATATCCGCCTTTGCTTTATGTGAAGTTTCCTGTCCGTCAAGAACACTTTTATGCCTAAAAAGCTGAAACGTTTCGAATTTATTCGCGAAAAGTAAAAAAAACAAAAAAAAAAATAGAGCATTCGATGGATATCAAACATTGAAAAACAACATATTATGGAATGTGACGGCAAAACTTACATTGTTCTAAACACGTCTCCTTCTAAAGTGATACTCCACTTTAAAGACTATATGTATGGTAGAAAGTATAGTGAATTGCAGCTTAAAGATCTTTATACAATTGATACTCCGCTGTAATGTTACTTTTCGCTCCTGAGAGTGCCTGGGTTTATGTTTGTCTACTTGCCCGGGTGATTTTAGCATGATAAACTGTTTGTTATACTCACGCTATCTGGAAATAGAAATATCTTGTAATAGAAGGTAAAATAACCTGTTAAAAGGCTGTAGATAAATGAATTATCAAACATGCAATTAACAGTTTTAGCGAATAGATAGTTTTTACAAGGTTTACACACGCCATTTTTCTTGTATCACTAACTATACTTCAGATATGCTGAGTGTGAGCCCTTACTAAACCTAGTTGTTAAGAAGAAATGTGTTGAAAATTATCATATTCTGTAAAAACAAAGAGTTCGTGAAACTTGATCCACGTAAAATGTATTTTTATTATACCTGTGTGTTTGTGTATGAGCTATTCACCAAAACCATGAATTATTTATTTACAAATAACTCAAAACAACAGGAAAGTTTTTTTTTCATATTATGAAAATATTAACTAATATGAAGTTATTATTTAAAGTCAATGTAAAAATTAATGGAGCAAGAAATATGTGTAAGATCTTTAATTTCATCAGAAAGTCACCTGCTTTAATATAACTAAATGTGGCATTTCTTTAAAGCTGGAAGTATTTTTAAAGTAAGAATGAAGTTTGTTTGTTTCTTTGGAATTTCGCGCATCTTTAACGTGCTAACTGCTTTTGTTTCTCAGTTGTTGTTTTTTTAATTGATGACGCAAGTTGATCTACAGTTAACGTGCGACTGCAATAACCAGAATAATGTTTTTAGTATAACAACTGAATACATAAATCGAGCATCTTGTCTGCTATTTCTACTTATCAGCTTTTTAATTGGCACATAACGTTATGTCTTCCTGTGGATCAGCTGTAAGTTTACGTACTTAGATCAATAAAATTTGAGGCTCGATTACCAGAGGTGGACAGAGCGCAGTTAGCCAATGCGTGGCTTTGCTCCAAAACAAAATATAACAACACATGTAATTTATACATTGTCTTTGTGTTTGAATTTCACATTTTCTTGCCACAAAATTACTTTATTTAGAGTGTTTGTCAGTACCAAGTAAATACATAATCATCTACGTAACAGAAAACTTTTGATGGCATGTTTTGGCGAACTCAGGAGTATTGGAATATGAAAAATTATAGAATTTTTAGCTTTCACATAGTAGCATAGAATCTTCCAAAAGTAATTTTACAGGAAGAAATGAAAAGGAAGCAACGTATCAGAAGAAGTGACGTCTGGTTGGTGAGCTTGTCAGAATAAGACGTATGTGTGAAGAGTGAAGAATTATGTATTGAAAGCCGCTCATCCATCCTTGGCATGCAGGCATTCAAGCCTGACACTATCGGCTGGCATCGATATTAAAACGGAAAATTCGATAGGAAAAGTCTTAAAAGCCTCGATTTAGTTTGAAAACTTTTTTTGCGAAAAAACTTTGTATTAATTTGGTAGTGAACCCATTTATTCCCAGAGGTACAAAATAATTAATTTATGCATTAAAACAGAAAATATCAAACGGATGAAAATATTAAACCAATTATTCAAATTATTATTGGGTTATTTTATACTTTTTAAAGAAAACTATTAGATAAATTATTTCATTTTAGTTTTTATCAAAAACAAATAACTTTGCCGAATTCCGTATTGAGGAATAGTAAGGAAATTTAGAAAAATTCAGATTTTGTTTTACTTCACAAGAAAAGAAAAATAACAAGTA
The DNA here is from genome assembly GCF_000517525.1 of Limulus polyphemus. Classification (NCBI taxonomy): domain Eukaryota; kingdom Metazoa; phylum Arthropoda; class Merostomata; order Xiphosura; family Limulidae; genus Limulus; species Limulus polyphemus. The sequence goes on from NW_013666801.1 coordinate 70,289, forward strand.
AAGAGCGAACAGTAATTTTGATAATTGGATAAGATGTGAAAAACAAAAGAACAGAACATGTCGCTTAACTCTGGAAAATATATGTGAGTGCATTAGAATGAGAAATTAAGGTACTTAGACCATATTAGATGAATATTTGATGGAAATATAAATAGGTGGAAATATATGTCTGACTCTTGGGGAAAAAAATATATTTTACAGAAATTATATTCGATTAACGAGGAGGTATTATATGAATAAATAGAGCGTAATGTATAACATTCATTATAGCCTATGAAATACAAACATCCCATTACGATATTTATACGTTCTGTTTAACTATATATATTCAATGTATTCTAGGAAACCCCGACAACTTTAAATAATAAAAATAGCGAATTGTAACTGAAATCTAGCTGATCGTGATATTTGTTTATATAATAATATTGAAGAAATAAGTTGTAGAAGACAAAGTATCTTTTTTTTGGATTTTCTCAAAATTTTTAAATGGTTTTTGAGATAATTACATGAACACGATTTGTTTCCGTGATCAAACAGAAATGAAATTATTATGAAAGTATATCTTAACACAATTTAATATAGTCATCACAGTGATTAATTAGTGTCTTATTTCAATGAGGGTTAACCATCCTCTCTATGCGGGCCCGGCATGGCCAGGTGGTTAAGGCACTCGACTCGCAATCCTGAGGGTCACGGGTTCGAATCCCCCGTCACACCAAACATGACTCGCCCTTTCAGCCCGTTGGGGGCGTTATAATGTGACGGTCAATCCCACTATTCGTTGGTAAAAGAGTAGCCCAAGAGTTGGCGGTGGGTGGTGATGACTAGCTGCCTTCCCTCTAGTCTTACACTGCTAAATTAGGGACGGCTAGCGCAGATAGCCCTCGTGTAGCTTTGCGCGAAATTCAAAACAAACA
>NW_013666801.1:71974-79084 GCF_000517525.1 Limulus polyphemus
AAGATAGACGTTGGGCTTTAAATGTTTACTTTACTTTAAAGCCCGGCATGGCCAGGTGGATAAGGCGCTCGACTCACAATCTGAGGGTCGCGGGTTCGAATCCCCGTCACACCAGACATGCTCGCCCTTTCAGCCGTGGGGGCGTTATAATGTGACGGTCCATCCCACTATTCGTTGGTAAAAGAGTAGCCCAAGAGTTGGCGGTGGGTGGTGATGACTAGCTGCCTTCCCTCTAGTCTTACACTGCTAAATTAGGGACGGCTAGCGCAGATAGCCCTCGTGTAGCTTTGCGCGAAATTCAAAACAAACAAACCTCTCTATGCACTGAAGATACGTAAAATTAAACACGGCCGTTAATACCAGACTGATTTATAGTTCAGCTCAATTTCTACTTAAATATGTCGCATTCCGATCGGAAATATTGTTTTTGTTTTTTGAATTTATGCACAAAGCTACACAATGGGCTATCTGTGCTCTGCTCACCACGGGTATCGTAACCCGGTTTCTAGCATTGTAAGTCCGCAGCCATACCGCTGTGCCACTGGGGGGGCGGGGGGGTCACTGTTCGGAGATATTCCAACTGCAAACAATGCAGTCGTTTTAAGGACGCGAAAGTAAAAAAACACTTTTAAAAATAAAGATGTCGTGTTTTTTAACATATAACTAACACAGTGGGATCGGGATAGTGTTATTGGACAAAGTATTTTGAGTTACAATTATTTATTTAAATAACGTAATCTTATCGAAGGCGCTTCAGTTCTTAAGTCTTTATTATTTTTAAACCATTCCATATCAATCATTTCGATGTAGTTCTGTGTTAATATGACCCTTAAGACTTAAAAGGTGTTACGTCTGTTACAGAAATCAAGAATTTGTATTGTTTCAAATACATGTAGTTAAAAAAACGCTGAACATTGTCATGTCGCTTTATTCCAGTAAGTGCAGGAGCCGTGAAGGAGAGGAACCTAATCGACCTAAGTTTCGAATACGCTTTTTATTTCTGTTACTCTGACGTTCCAGGATGTAGGTCGGTGGTGTATTGATTTCTCCTGCTCAGGAAACACTGTATATAAAAAAAAAATTGAAAGGAAAAAATACTAAAGCTATCGTTAAAAGGCAGAGGATCGTCAGAGGCAAAAACGCAACCATACAGCTCAATAATGATGTAATAGTTCCTAATAGCTACTATCACGGTTTCAACGAACAATAACAAATAGTAATGTAAGCAGAGCCCACGTGCAGCCTGTATGTTCACTCTGTTGTCCAATACAGTTAGTCTGTTAATGGTGTTTGTTTCTCCACATAGAAAGGAATTATATTAGCTATGCTATTTTAATTGATAATGTTGTTTCTTTACTTATTAAACAAAAGACGCAGATCAATTCTTACCGAATACAAATACATAAAGTTAATCGCACATTATTTGAATACAGTGGAATGTAATACCACGGACAACCTTTTTAGCACTCGATATACACAATCCACGGTAAATTCCTAACTATTCAACAGTGCGACTACCACTGATAGAGATGTGACTAAAGGATTCTGCCACAGTTCTTTCCGAGAAAGCAAGATTTTTAAAAAAATGTAAAGTCAAAAAGAGTTTACCGCAGATGGGAGCCTTCAATTTTCTACTAAGAAGCAGAAATTCTCGCACAACTTAACGTTTAGGATAACAACGGACTCCTAAGTTTCCAGATACATCTTGAAGTTGACAGTTGTTGTCACCAAAAAGATGGTCGAATGAATGGAAATTACGACAATCCCATTCTACCACATGCCTGTCAAATACTCTTGTGTATCTAGAACAAAGTTTTATACATTTGGTTGCTTAAAGTTTGTGAAGATATGTTGTATAATATCAACCACACCACACCTCGCAGCTGCCTGTTACAATGGAAACTGAGATGTCGGGAAATAGTGCGTAGTCATGGCCATCACATTAAATATGGTATAAAATAGCAGATGAAGTTCTAAGGTCGTCACGGAGTCCGAGCTATCGTTGTCTAAAAGAACAACTAATATCAGAAGCGGTTGTAATTAGTTACACGAGGAACTGCCTATTTCGATATATTCTGAAAAACGTATAACCTTTGGTTATAATTAGTTACACGAGGGACTGCCCATTTCGATATATTCTGAGAAACGTATAACCTTTGGTTATAATTAGTTACACGAGTGTCTGCCTATTTCGATATATTCTAAGAAACGTATAACATTTGGTTGTAGTTAGTTACGCGAGGAACTGCCTATTTCGATATATTCTAAGAAACGTATAACATTTGGTTGTAATTAGTTACGCGAGGAACTGCCTATTTCGATATATTCTAAGAAACGTAAAACCTTTTGCTATTATATGATTATTTTTCATGAGAAAATTTTTAAAGAAATTACTTCATGCATCCTGAAATTATAACATATTCTTCAATATATCAAAATATTTTCCTTATCGGGGACGAGAAGTTGTCCCTATTTAAATATTTGTATTATAGACAATTATCTTTCAAATTAATTACATCTACTGATCTGTGATCTTAGCCGTAAAACTGTCCATACAGGATTAATTAAATATCCACGATAAAGGTCTTTTTCTACTTTATAATAACAGGTCGAGGGCTTTTGTCAACCTTAGAAAGTATGTACTATATGTACACAAATCTGTGAAAGAATATAACAACACTTCGTTGTTTTAATATTGAAATCTTTCTATTGTCAAGTTGAGAGAATAGAGAATGAAAGTACTTCATAAGTTACCGATTCATACTTCTTTTGTTTTGTTATTACAGTAAAAGCTGTCAATCAGTTTACACACTAAACCACAGGGAAAGATTTCAACAACATCCTGGAAAGCAAACTTCTGGAAAGCAAAACTTCATTATAAAGTAACGTAAATATGTAACTTTTTTATTACAATATAAAGAAGGTACTCGTTTATCAGGCCAAATATCTTAAACAGTAACATCTCTTAGAGGTTATGAAACATTAACTTATAAATTATTGTAAATATCCATAAAGTGTTTAGCAAAAAAAACGTGTTCTACTATGTAGTTGTATTTAGTATTTTTTGTTGATTTTTTTACTAACTTTAACTGTCAATAACTCTATAAGAGTTTGTATTACATCACGATGGCTGCATCTATTTCAAGGTATCACAATACATATCACTGAGGTGTATCATTTCAGGTATTGTCTTTAATAATAGTAAAAAGTTTAATTGTCTCCACTGCGATCTATCGACGTTTTCTGAGGGTGGCTGCGTTATTTAAAATTGTGGCTTGTTATTATATTGGGTTATGAGAGCAGTTGAAGTGAAACTTAAACCTATAATCCTGTAATTTCGAAAGCTTTATAAATTGAAATCACTCATCAGTGGTCAGTAATTACATATAACCATAAACGGTATTGACGTTTCTCATATAAGAGTTATGAAACCAAATCTTAAGACATGGGGAACAGATAACTGTAAATAAAACTGTGACGAAAAAAGTATTTTATAACTGAACATAGTAAATAATTTCAAATAACAAGGTCCAACAAAACGAGCGTTGCACATGTAGAAGAAACAACTAAAACGAGGGTAGTTACTTCAGAATAGCTTTGATGAAACTTATCATTTATGTTAAGACTTTTTGAAACTACTTGTTTTTCTGACACCATGAATTTATCAAAGTAATACACCTTTCCCAGTTGGCCCCTGAAAAAGAAAGGTCCACCTTTCGGAAGAGCTGGGGTTACAGGGTTTTTATCGAAACGTTACAGAAGTTCTTCATTCATTTCTGGCTTAGTTATATAAAACTAAAATAAAGTGCTGGAGATGCTTGTTGATACGATCTAACCTTCTTAGATTATCAAGTTAAGTATAACTATTGTTTATATATATATATATATATAATAAAGTGCTGGAGATGCTTGTTGATACGATCTAACCTTCTTAGATTATCAAGTTAAGTATAACTATTGTTTATATATCTATATATAAATTAAAGTGCTGGAGATGCTTGTTGATACGATCTAACCTTCTTAGATTATCAAGTTAAGTATAACTATTGTTTTTATATATTATGTATATATATGTATATATATATATGTACGTGTGTGTTCCTCCTTACGTCAGGTCATAAAAACATTCCTTCTCGCGCTCACATTACCTAGTATGTTTTAGAACTCGAAGAATGAACAATGCAATTATTTTCAAAATTTTTGGTTTAAGCAGTAAATTAGATAATATATCGAGACGTTTCACCTATGTCTATCAGTTGATTTTTTACATACACTTTAGACATTGTCCAGGAAAAGTATGTTACGTTTGATAATACACGTCCAGTTTCTGCATATTTTTCATGTAAGAAAAGTTCTCAATTTATATCTAATAACTAATACATCAACTTATATCTAATAACTAATACATCAACTTATATCTAATAACTAATACATCAACTTATATCTAATAACTAATACATCAACTTATGTCTAATAACTAATACATCAACTTATATCTAATAACTAATACATCAACTTATATCTAATAACCAATATATCAACATAAGTGAAATTTAATAACACCGTTTAGTATTACTCTGGGTAAAAAACATGTATTTACTATATTTATATATCCAAGTTAAAACTGAAACTCAAACCTATTATGAATTATGAATGACACTACTATAATTACGCACATATACATGTTTATAATTTTAAACATGAACACAACACACAAAGTATACTCAAATCATAGGTTTACTGGACGTCATTAACACGCTAACACGTCTTAAATTAATAAGCTAGTTTTAAATGAAAAGCAAACCTAAGCAGGAGTGTTGGATATTTAATTACAAAAACGTTTTTCACTCATTGCAACAACAAATGATGTTATTAAAACTAGTTGATGAAAGTGGGCATTATTTTATATAATTATTTTCTCAAATTACAGTAATACAACTGTTTTAAACTAATATTTCGAGTCTAGGAAATCAAAAATATATTTTTTGTTAAATGACTAACAATAACGTTTGAGTAAATTATTATTAATTAACTCTTCCTCAACTAAATACATTTTTTCAATTAATTAATTTCAGGGTAATAAAAGCTAGGGCCTGACATACAGGTGTATAAATACAAATACAATATATTAATTTTATACAGTTGTACAGCAATGTGCATTGTATAATTAGGACATATGTGGTTCAGTTGGAATATTTTTTTTGTTAATTCCAAAACTTTCCAAATGTCAAGAAAGAAGAATTTGTATTAACAAATAATAACCTGCCAACAAAAAATGGAAGCTGGATTAATTTTTGATATCTTCTAACATCTTTTTACTTAATTATTTCTGACAATTTGTGTGATCATATTATTCAAACTATTGAAAATTAGTTCTTATTAATAAAAATCTCAAAAGAAATGGCATTCTTCATAATCTTACTTTTATGCTGAAATATATTTGAAATTAAAGTGACCTCAAATATTTTAATATCTTCATCTGAAGACACCACTAAACAAAAGAAAATCTGATTTATTATAATGTTTTCAAAATCTTGCAAGATACAAAGTTGGCAAAAATAAGTTTGTGTGTATCCAGAACCAAAACACGTGGTATGAATTTTACTTGTCAAAGGCTTTAAGCAAATAGTTAACTTTATGTCTAATTAATTAAGCGCAAAGCTACACAATTGGTTATCAGTGCCCAGCACCCGATTCTATCGTTATAAGCCCTCAGGCTTACCCTTCCCTCTGGGAGGCCTAGTTAACTATCATGTAACTGTAATGTTCTTCTCCTACACCATACATATAGAAAAATATCATTTAAAAAAACAAGGGGCCTCTTTCGCCATCTAGGCTATCCTATCTACTAAATTATATATTATGAAGAGAATTAACTTATATTTATAATCTTACAAAACAAGAATAATACACAACAAAAGTTAGTGAATTATATAGTTTATAGCTGTGAACATGTTAAGAGTTTCCCTTCCCTGTTAGATGGGTTATTAAGGAAAACTATTCCACAGCATTACAAGTTACTGTTATTCACTTGAATTCCTTTACATTCGGAGAAATCATAAGTATCAAGTAAATAACTTATTAACATGTTCGCATAATAATACAAAACTACTTCGATTACATGCTGAGGTGGAAAACAAAATTCCGACAAAGGGAAACAAGTAAAACTTATTTAACCAGTTTATAAAAACATCGTTTAGATTACTCCTGGCAATGTGTAATTATTAGGATTTGTATAATGGTACTTCAGCAAATATAATAAGTTTTATATTCTTTTTATGGAAGTTATGTCATGGTTTGAAATGGATAAGTATTTCATCAAATGAAAATTGTGATCGAATAAACGGAGAAGCGTACAACTTAAAACAGCCAATTAAAATGTATGCTACCATCATTATAAGCGACAGTAGAGTTTAACGTTTCCTGTCATCTCAGTTTATAGTTTACACAGTATGGTCCAAAAACTAGTCACTTGAGATAGTAATAACATTAACTTTTAATCTTTTTTATGGTTAATGTACGAGTATATATATATATGCGAAAATTACATTAGACTGACGAAAAATTAAGTCTTTGTGCTATAATTCAAATATTATCCATATAGAAGTTATTTGGGTATGTGTCAACTTTAGGTCATCTTGTATGATGTTTTAATTTGCTTCTTTCCAATCTATTAGAAAATACATTATTTTTAAACTCTTATCCTTTCCTTACTAAACCTTGCTTCATAATAATTGTTAGAAATAGCACCATACATGTAAACTAACTTTAAAGAAATTATTATCGCTGTTTGACACAGTAGGCACAATAGACGACAAAATAAGATTATAAGAAATCAATCCACTAAAGTATTTTAATTATTAATAATTAACATACCTTTAAACTCCGTACAATCCACTAAAGTATTTTAATTATTAATAATTAACATATCTTTAAACTCCGTACAAGTAGCTAGATAGAATAATATAGTGTGATAAATCTAAGACACGTTTTTAATATACTCTAGTCTTCTGATTGATCAGATTTACAATGCTAAAACACGGCAACCATATATTATAAATGAAGTTTGTAAATATTAATATGCAAGTCATCTAAACTTGTTAGCTTTAT
>NW_013666801.1:79172-82247 GCF_000517525.1 Limulus polyphemus
ATCTAGACATGCTCCTGAATTTTCCTCATCATTAAAGTTTAATCAATGATACTGAAAAAACAAAAGACCCCAAAATGTTGGTTCTAATTTAGACATTAAAATAAAACAAATGGTCGAGATATCGCACAAGAGATATTTCAAGATTCTCTAACTTGATAATAATCTACATGATTTACGTATTGTCTCTATTAATTATTTTGTATGTTTACCCCCTAGTGTGATCATCTGTATGGTACAAAGGTGAAAAAATACTAATGATTTATATTATCTTAAAGTCCTGGGCAGATAGCATGCCAGGCTGCGCAACGAAGGTTCTAACCGTACAATGTCACCGAGAACACACAATACTTTCTGCACATTACTCACTCCCCAGAATAGCTGCATAGGTAGCAGGTGCTGTTAATTTTTGTTGCCTTCTCACAGGTCAGCAGATTGGAATTATTGGTGTCTGTTCTTGAAACTTCGGAGTATATGGTCTGTCGCCTTTAGTCCATTTGCGCATGATTATCGTTCAGTATGAAAATACCAGCTACCAAATACTTAAAATGATTGCTTAGTATTGTAAACTGCATTACAAAAACCAGGTTCATACGCAGTTAAAACAATTTTTAGTACAAGCATGCAACGTAAATAAACAAGATTTTAAATAAATAAGAAATGATAAATTTTAGTCTTATATTCTTATGCAAAAAATTAATTTTAATTTCAAGATATCTGATTTCGTTTATTATAGGAGTCCAGCGAGAGATTTTGTTTTCCATGTCGCCCTCGATTATGTGTTATTAAGTAAATGGGTGGTATTTCTTACAGCGGGAGATTATGTTTTCCATGTCGCCTTGATGACGTATAATTAAGTAAATGGGTGGTATTTCTTACAGCGGGAGATTATGTTTTCCATGTCGCCTTGATGACGTATAATTAAGTAAATGGGTGGTATTTCTTACATCAGGAGATCCTGTTTTCCATGTCGCCTTGATGACGTATAATTAAGTAAATGGGTGGTATTTCTTACAGCAGGAGATTCTGTTTTCCATGTCGCCTTGATGACGTGTAATTAAGTAAATGGAGATTCTGTTTTCCATGTCGCCCTTGATGACGCAGTATTAAGTAAATGGGTGATATTTCTTATCTGAAGCTTTTTTTTCTCTGACAACATCAAACGAAAACTAAAAGTATATTTGTTGCTGTTCATTCACCCATAAAATTTTAAACCGTCTGACACATACTGGAAACTGTAAGTTAATTGAATCAAATATATTTCCATCTATTACAGAAGCTTAAAACAGGAAACGTATAGCACATAATTAATTCTGTTGTTGATTATTTTTTTTACAATGTAATAGTTTACATGATTGTAAGAGGTGTTATCTGAACCTAATGGGAAATTGACATGTAAAGGTTTTACCTGATGATAGCACAGCGTTTTGACACACACCACCGATAAGCAACGGGCGATATTAATAAGAGTAATTAAATTAAGTTATAACGTCATATACTTAAATGTGTTAAACTTTAGCACGTTTTTAGTTCGTTTATAGACAGTAGAATTACTCTTATAGAAAAGGTATCATTGTTACACATTTCCGATCTAAAAGTGGCCTGGTAGCTAGGGTTCACGACTCGCAATATACAGGTTGCAGGACCGAAACCCTTCACTGAAAATGCTTGCACTTTCAACCTTGGGAGAGTTATAACGTGAAGATGAACCCAGTTATTCGTTGAATAGAGTATGTGGTTATGATATGTTGTCTTCCTTTCAGCTTATCACTTAAAAATCAGGGGCGGCTACCGTGAAACTCTCGAGTAGCTGTGCAGAAATTTCTACGAAACCAAACAAAATAACTAACCACAAATATTCAAAATTGAAGTAAAATTAACACTTTTCCTAAGTGCTACGAAAAGGATTTTAATTAGATTAACTATGGCACATATATGGACATTTAGATTTGCATATAATACTTAATATGAAATAAAATATGAAGATTTATTTAACACAATAGCATTCTCGCGGGTTCGGGTTTAGGCTCGCTATAATGAAAAGACTGAGAAACTGGGAATTTTCACTATAATTGCATTTTCCAGCAAATACAATTCCATGTATATGAACAAAGATATTTCATGAATGTATATGATACCAAAATAACTTACCAACCTCAACCTATTAAAATGTCTTATCCATTCCAAAGTAAGTTTACCGATGAATAAATAATCAGATATATATATTGTTTTACTGAATGGTGCGGCTACGATGGCCAGCATAAGAACAACATATTTCTATCATGATAAACGGGATGTGTTAGAAATGAATTAATGCCGTGAATACCGTGCGTGTTACACTATTCACCCAACACTTCCAAGGATCGATCAAAACCTACTTTTAGAACACCACAAACAGACGTTTATATCCACAACTTCAGCGAGAATCCTTATCTACGACTTTCCAGGTTGAACGCTCATTCCTTTCCTATAGGGAAACGATTTATTCTATTATGTACACAAGAAAACAGGATCTTACTGAAACTCGCCCGGTTGTGTTTTATATTTTGTCTGCCTCACGGCTAGTCCCGGATGCTAGATTTTTTGTTGTTGTTTTTGTGATTGTAGCAGTAGCACATGGGAAGGAATATGTAACTTTATGACTTTAATCACTGTTTGTGTTAGATAGAGAAGCATGGTGCACCTATCACTTGACACGTTACTTGTGTGTTAGATAGAGAAACGTGGTGCACCTGACACTTGACACGTTGCTTGTGTGTTAGATAGAGAAACGTGGTGCACCTGACACTTGACACGTTGCTTGTGTGTTAGATAGAGAAACGTGGTGCACCTGACACTTGACACGTTGCTTGTGTGTTAGATAGAGAAACATGGTGAACCTATCACTTGACACGTTGCTTGTGTGTTAGATAGAGAAACATGGTGAACCTATCACTTGACACGTTGTTTGTGTGTTAGATAGAGAAATGTGGTACACCTATCACTTGACACGTTGCTTGTGTGTTAGATAGAGAAACATGGTGAACCTATCACTTGACACGTTGTTTGTGTGTTAGATAGAGAAACATGGTGAACCTA
>NW_013666801.1:83179-114413 GCF_000517525.1 Limulus polyphemus
TGGTGATAGGTTCACAACTAGTAGACGGTGTTTGGTGATAGTTTCACAACTAGTAGACGGTGTTTGGTGATAGTTTCACAACTAGTAGACGGTGTTTGGTAATAGTTTCACAACTAGTAGACGGTGTTTAGTGATGACATTCATTGTTCATCAGTCTATATTTTTTGTAAATAATTACCTCCAGTGAAAAACTGTTATTGGGCTGTTTTTACTTTAGCTGAAGTATGTATATTTAAACATATATTATTTTAGAGCAAGTATAAAGAAAGTGAAGAAATGCACTTTCTTAAACATGAATGACTTGACAGAGGTATATTTTATGATTTATTTCAGAGATGAATGAGATAACAAAGTTCTAGATATTTATTGTTCGTCCTGATTTGATTGTGCCATCATATTTAGAATAAATAAAATACTCTAACGAAGTGTGATTAGAGCACACTTCTATGATTTGTTTTTATTACAATGAACATTTTCAAAACATTTCTCACCAAAGATGATGGTATTACGTAATGTAAATAAAGACATCTTGGAAGTTAAGATGTTGACTTATTATTAGAATCTCAATTATTCGTATGCGAATGCAGATATTTTTTTGAACGTTTGTTTAGGAATTGTATTTTATTAGAATTTCCGAACTTCCAAGTTATTTTGTCGTATAGTGGCTTTGCTCTAAATTTAGGGTATGAACGGTATCAAGTGTCTTTCTGCATTAAGGGTTTTACCATTAACAACTGAGTAATCCGTTTTCTAAAGTTTAATCAAGTCTCACCCGTTCAATTAGATCAATGAAGAGGAATTGTTCCATAAATAATCTATATAATATTTTAGTTAAAGTAAGTTTATCTCATCTATTTTTACATTTTAACGTGAACTAATTTAAATAGAGGATGTTATATTCAGTAACAGAATCTTTATTTAGTCTCTTCGTGGTGAAATATCTAAAGTTACTTTTGACACGATCATTTTATTTTTATTTTCTGAACAGTATTCACTTACTAGAAGAAAATCAATGATTAATAAAATATTGGAAATCATCCAATATATAATTTTAGACCTGTATGTTTAGATGACAATTAAAAAGGTATTAATTTAAAGCACGTAAAACAATAAAAAACAAAAGATTGGATAAAAAGTACAGTAGATAAGGTGCTCCTCAAATGAGCAAAATGTCTTTAAAATATCCAGTTGGCAGATTACATAGACTGATGAAATTAATTGTTTTGAGTCATTGTAATCCATGTGTAATCTAAGTTTAGACGTGTGGCTTATTATGAACAAATATGTTTCTTTACAACCTTGTCCTTTCTTTCGAGGTTTATAAACGTCATGTTTAATTTACTTCCAGGGTAGAAATGAATTACATTGTGGGATACATATTACAATATTATAACGTTGAATCAGAAGTACTTTAATATGTAACTTAACCTTGAAGAAGAAAGGTCCACCTTTTGAAAGAGCTTGAGCTATAGGGTTTTTTATTTTTGTGCTAAATTGAGTTCTTGAACCTACGTGTTTTTCTAACAACATTAATATGTAATTCGATTTTGAAAATGATAAACTCATGTTGATGTATCTTAATATGATGAGCTACAAAATAAACTTTAAGCTTGTTAATAGTAACCGTATTTCTTGTAATGCTTGAACAGGTTCTCTGATTAAAAATCTACTAACCGAGGTGCCTTAATAGGTGTATGTCTTCCTTATTATGTGCTGGAAATTCTAATACTTCTAAAAGTAAAATGTACACAGATATTCGTTTATGAGTTGAAAATTGTTTTATGATAATATTAATCCATGTCTTTCTCAATATTAAAAGGTAAACCTTTTTTTTTCTAATCAAGATAACTGTCATATGGTGAATGCGTGAAATGTGTTACAAGAAAGTGGATCAAGAAAATGCATGATTTTGCTACAAGTCTACCAATGAGAAGTATAATTCTGTTGCACATAAATTCTTATTTTGTTGAAACGAGAAATATTATTCTAAAGTATATCGATTATATTCCGTTGCGGTTATAGCGAAAGGAGCGATTTTACAAGCCAGAAAAAGTGCTCTACAAAACATCGTAATATTTATTATCTATCCCGACAATTTCAAAACCATAGACAATGTTTCAACAGGTTAACTGGATATCATTAGGGACGATTATAATGATTGAAGCGGACAATTACATTCGTTCTTATGGTATGAACGCCATTTTCAAACTGGCGAAGCATGATTATAATTAATTTACTTGTAATTAGACGTTAGTATTAGGCCTTTTATATTTTCTAACACGCCATTCTATATCTAGGCCCTTAGGAATTTTCGAAATTTAGAACAGTTGCTATTAATAAAATTCCAATTACCCTATGTTCGCCGTATTCCTTGATGACGACATTTCGCTAAATCTAGAGTTGATCAGGAAGGTTTGGAACACAACAAATACAGTAGTGGTCGGAACACTTTACTTATATAAACCATTTATTTCAACAACAATTGTTATGAGGTGTTTAAAATATAATAAACTTAATACCATCATCTAATGACAAGTAAATTACATTCATCGTAATAGACACGCGATATTTTAAACGTGATAGATTTTGATTGATATCGAATAACCAAAACATTACAACCCTATCATTACGTATTTATCAGTGTTGGTGTATATTGTTACATCACTAAGAGGTCGTTTATCTGTCGAATATTACAATTTTTTCTTTATTAAGATTTTTTATTTTATCATACTGGAATTAATAAATATATTTTGTCATTACTTCCTAAAATCGAGAAGTTTTTCCTTACTCGAGTAAACATTTGTCTTGTAATTTCTAAAATATAAAAAGTCTTCACAATTGAAATGACACACAAAAACCCTTGAAACTTTGTACTCAACTTATCAAACTAACTTTAAAAAGTGTTATATTGAAAATACTATTAGACGAATTTCCACTATCCTTGAAGAGCCCACTTCTCTTTTTTTACCAACAAATAACAGTTAATAGTTTCAGCTTGATAAAGTAAATTATTTAAAAAAAGAGAAAAATAATTAATCGCCGAAATATAAAAGAAAGTTTCATGATAAAACAATATAAACTAAAAATAAAGACTGAAGACCAATGTAGTTTATCTTTACGGTTATATTACATCCAGTCAACACATTTATTACGAAGAATTGAAATGTTGACTGTCCTCTTGTATCAGTGTTTAATAATGCCAGGTAGACCTGATGAAAAGGTGTACATGTGTTTTTCTTACTGTGTTTCATAAGAAGCCAACAAGATTTATAGTCATATGTTTGACTGAGTACTTCGTAAGATTTATTTTCAACTTACAACGAGTGTTGACTTACAACAAAATTGTCGTTACTATTAGACATTAATTACAAGTTCGGAAGGTTTGTGAAATAAGTAAAACAAAGGGAAAAAGTAAAACTCGTGTAAGTACTCGAGAATGATCGCACCAGTGATCGAGACGTCGTACGTGTTATGAAAATATTCTTCCTTACTGTAATAGCTGTAACTTGTAATAAAATAATAAAAAACACTTTCCTAAAGAATAAACTTAAAAAACATTATATTAAAGAGTTATACTTTTTGTTCATACATTTAACTATTTTATGTTGTAATGATAAACCTTACAAACCATCATATTGCTTAGTATCACCTAGGTAATATCATAGTGATGTTGTTTATTTTAATCAATATTGATGACACTTATGGCTGAAGTGATACTTATATTGTAAAGTCCACTTTAGAATCAATAATGTTGTTTAGCTTAAGAAAACTAACTTTTATTGAGTTTTCTGGGTAGTGATACAGTTATACCATTTTTACTTAGTGGTTGTGTCAAATCATCATCGTGTTATTGCTATGAACGCCTAATTGTCGTAGTAATGCGACACGTATTTAGATACGTGAATGTTCTCTGGATAGTTCATAGTAATGTCGTATTTATTCTCAGAAAAACTGCTACATATCACAGCCGAGAAACATTAAGAAAACTAGTTAGAATATTAGTTAAAAAAGAAACAGAAAGCGATAAGAGAAATGTGATACAGAAGAAACGTTAGAACTATATAGCTTATTCCTCCCAGGATATATTCTGTGTTAGTGAATACTTTGCCTGGCTTTATTACATTTAAACGTTTGAAACATAACTATACTTGAAACATAAAATGAGCTAACAGATACAGCTCCCTCCAGATGTTTGCACTGAAATAGGCTCTCTTGATAGGAAATTTGGCAAAGTTTCCGTTCGATCATTGTAGTGCCGTTGGTAGAAGAAGCCTGTCGCATCAGTAGCACACGAATGTTCTACCCAGAAAATAACGCCGGTGGAAATAACAGCAAAACTGCACATTGCTGATTGGTTACTGAATAGTTCTTCGTCTAATTACGTTATCTGCAAGAAGGTTGATGGTCGTAAATACAAGATGTGATCGGTAGGAGTTTACGTCGATTATCCTCATTAGAGCCATAATCTCAGAGATAAGAAGATATTAAATATCAAGGTAAAATATTAGTTGCCTCCAGGGAGAACCGATTTTCTTTTTCTAATTCTTTCAACTTATTGATAGAAATACGCCTAATTCTTCAGCTGATTTCTTGTTATCAATTCTAGATACTTTCTACGTCTCTGTTTATATCCTATTGCCACTTCCTTCACCATACAACTGAGTTAGCAGAGCGTCAGTAATTTCGTCGAACTAACACTGACAAAAACTAGTAAACGTCTCATCAACCACGGGTACAAAGTATTAGACTAACACTAGAAAATTCTTTTGTGTTTAAGGTATTTTTCAATTTTATTGAAGAATCAAAGACGCTACTTGCGGAATTCCTATGGAATTTGATCATTTTGAATAAATGTGGGAAAATATGCTTGGTATGTCATTGACGTGAGTACGACAAATTCTGCATATTCTGTTATGATACATGGTTTACATAACACTGCCATCACAGATTGTGGCACGATAAATAAAAGATAATCTCTATATTAAATTGCACTTATAAACTGTGCTGTAAAAACTAGCTCAACACAAGAAAAATAAAAAAATAAAAAATAAATAAAGGCATTTTTTCCCAGCAACATTGTTACTGAATTGAATAGAATTGTTTAAACATTCGTTTAACAACAAGTAAAAGCTTGGAATGGTCTATTCTTAAATATAACATTGTTACTTTTCTTAATATGTTGTAAACGTCGTCACTCTCGGGTAATTTTCGTTTTTACTCTAAGGCCCAAGTAATATTCTGTTTAATTCTTTACAAGTAATACGACAAATTTCAAATGTATAATTTTAGAACAAATTATTATTATTAAATTAGGCTTACGTCCGTTTGTCATGTTGATGTAGTGTTGAGCAGATAGTAAGATTGGTTTCGGTTTGTTTTTAGGCAAAGCCACATTGGGCTACCTGCTGTGTCCACCGTGGAGAATCGAACTCCGGATTTTAGCGTTGTAACTCCGTAAACTTACCGCTTTCCCACCTGGGGACAATATGGTTGACCTGGTCTTTAGACGTTAGATCTTAGATTAGTAGGCCTATTCATTAACTGATAATACATTAATATTTGGGATAATGGTAATTCTACATTGTACTATAGTTGTTCCCGTTCGAAAGTGAATACAAAATAAAGTACATGATTTAAGTAGAATATGGTGTACCCGACTTATTAAAATATTTAAGATATCACGGATTTTGTGGTACATCGTAAAATCAGTGTAGATATACTAATAAAATAACGTTCCGTTATGTTAAAGAGAAAAACAAAAATTACTTCAAGTAGCTTATTTGAAGTGCTACTTACGTGGTGAGAGTATATGTCATGAAAAACCAGGAAAACACATCTAATAAACCATTCAATTGAATGGTTTATTAGATGTGTTTTCCTGGTTTTTCATGACATATACTCTCACCACGTAGATCTGAGAAGTTTTACATTTCTAAAGCTATATTGAATGGTTTATTAGATGTGTTTTCCTGGTTTTTCATGACATATACTCTCACCACGTAGATCTGAGAAGTTTTACATTTCTAAAGCTATATATAGCTTTAGAAATGTAAAACTTCTCAGATCTAATCTACTCTTCATGTTATGAAAGTGTAGTTGTTTTTGGAGAGAATACAGCTTTTGTAAAAAAAGAAAACAGTTCTCTTCTAGATACACGATACATCCCTTGTCGCTAGTACTTCCTCCGCTGGGTGATATAATACTGCGTCGAAACGTAATATTATTAAAATTTCAGACTTACTCTAAGCGATCGCCTATTTCTCAAAATTGTTTTGGACTCTATTAGTGAAAAAGATACGAATAGAAATTTACTTTCGTCATTTGCAGCTAATGGAATGATAGCTAAGATCTTGGGATACAGCTAAATAACACATGGCCAACTTCACACAATCCTCTTTAATTTTAGCTCTGGGGGACGATTTCGTGTAAAGATGATAGTGCTATTATAAAAATTGTAACTATTATAAGTAGCGAAAAAATGTATAATGATGGCCTTAACTTCTTTCAAAATATTAAAATCTATTGTTATCGTGCAACATTTTGGCCGTAGGTCCTCTTAGTCACAAGGTGCTCGCTCAAAACAAAAATAGTAGTTGATTCTGAAGCATGATTCGCTGTATAACCAAGATTCACATTGCTAAACTAGCACAAACGATACTGGTAACCAAACATATCACCTCAATATCAACTAGTTTAATAACATACAGTTACAATAAAACTTTCTACCACTTTGTTCATGTTTCAAAGATATGCACGTTGTAAGTGTATTATTAGCTGTATCTTTACACATATATTTATGTATATGCATGCATAACTTTTAAAATTGCGATGGTTGTATTGTAACACATTTCGCCTTATCTTTAGGCATAGACATTGAAATTGTAAATCTCATGGTCACAGAATCAAATTGAGTTTACCACTTTTTTTTCTACACACTTATTTATATACGTGTACATTTAAACAGCTTTCAGTCAACAAGACAAAAACGAAAAATCGAACACCTAAGAGACGGACAAATATAAACAATCAAGTAGAAAAGGTAAGATGTGTTGTAGTCTAAGTGGTATCTGGAAAACCAGGATCAACACTGCAATACGCTGTTTCTCATATTTAACCTCTATTATAAATTAAATTAGTTAAAAGCGGATATAGGTGCTATTCGTTGTCTGCAGCCAGCTGTGGGAGGTAATTAATCTTAAAGAAACCAAACTGTATTTATCACCAGTAGGGTGATAAGTCAAATTTATCTTCAGAAGTTACCATTACAACCCACAATGGTCACATTCCTGTACGAACAGTATAATAAACATATAGTGTTATCAGCGAAAGTTTGTTGACCATTTTGAAATGACAGCTTATTTTTGTTGGCAGTCTAACTGAAATCAATAAAACTGTCAGCTGAAATACTAAGGCATACTGTTTCAATCATCTGACTGGTCATTTATCTATCTAGGACGAAAGCAAATACAAATACTATGACTATGAAAATTTGCCACCGATTAACAAAAGGCACGAAATATATAAAAGTAGATTAAAAGGGTTTACTACAACTATGTATAGATCAGAATTATTTGGATTGTCAAAGTTTTGTGAAAGTAACACGTGAATTGTGTCTTTTATCCCCTCTATGAACTACTTTTTATAGCAAGTTAAATAAACAACTAATACAGACGATGCTGTAAGAATTACAAACTAAATATATTTATTGGTGTCCCAAAGTGTACCAGAACGAAGCTATAAATCTAATAACACTGCATGTTCCCATTGAGACAACAAAAATGCAAGCTTCTAATTCATCTGTAGCTAAATTTTAGAATTGAAATATCTTTCATAATAAATTTTATGTTAAGTGTTACTCAAACATTCAGTGAATTATATTTCCCTATATTACACTTTTGATAAAATATGTTCCATATGTTCTAATGTGAACATAAATACGGGTCACTTATCCTTGGGCTTACGTAAAGTAACAAAGAGACTATGGTAATCAGATAATATAATACTTGTTACAATATGTGCCTTTGTTCAATATTTATATTTGAAAAGATTGACATAAGCATGTAATATATTCAGTAGTCCAGTAAATCACACGTTCAAAGTACTTATTTTACGTGTTGCTTGGATTTATTTAGATATTTTATCATCCATGAATAAACAAGTACATCAGTCATTATGGAACGAATGATCTGGGCTTCTTAAAGTTTAAGGTCACGAAACATGTCAAAACGTCATGTACAACATGCTTCAGTAAAATTAAAACTGTGTGGTTGCTTTCCAGTCGGTTACTTTTATACTAGAGGTAACGATGTATTTTAATTAAAAGTGGTAGTCAGTTGTAAACTAATGTATATTAGTCATCAGCGGTGAAAATTAAATCATTTGGAAACCTAGATGTTTCTAAAACTTATAATATATAGAACACACTACCATTTGGAAACCTAGCATTTTGTAAAACTTATAATACATAGAACACACTACTATTTGGAAACCTAGCATTTTGTAAAACTTATAATACATAGAACACACTACTATTTGGAAACCTAGCATTTTGTAAAACTTATAATACATAGAACACACTACTATTTGGAAACCTAGCATTTTGTAAAACTTACGATATATAGAACACACTGTGTTCATTTCATACTGCTTCATTAAAATAGTTCAGGGAAAAAAAGCTACTCAAACACGAACATTCCTGGCGTAATCATACCCAACGATCCATCTTCTTAAATCATAATTATCGCATTGGATAGAAACCACACTCATGGAGTGATATTTATGAGCAATTTTGAGCAATATTGTGATCAACAAGTCACCTTTAGGAATCTCATGAAACAATATAGTGATAAAATCGAATGTTACAAGGCATCTTTATGAAAGACATTAAACAACAGTGTAAAGAGCCCGCATATAATACGTCAGTTTTATGTGACAAACTGAACGGTATTGAAAAGAGTGAATATATAATAAGTCACTTGTATGAAACATACTGACAAATACTACCAAATATATAATAAGTCACTTGTATGAAACATATTGACAAATATTACCAAATATATAATAAGTCACTTGTATGAAACATACTAACAAATATTACCAAAATCAGAAGACATACTAGATACCTTTACGTAAAAAGTTGGACAATACTACAAAACGACGTACCTAAGATATCATTATAAAGTATAATGATATATATTTATCGACATTTTGGACAATATTTTAAGCTAGAATAGATGAATAATTCATGTTTTTTGAAGGATTTTGAACACGTAACTGTTACAGACCATACAAATCAAATCATATATATGAAATGGGTAGAATGTCAGACATAATTGGTTTTTATGAATAGAATGATTTTAAATAGTAAATAAAGATCTTGTTTCATTATAAGTGAAGCTGATGAAAATGAAATATAAATATTTACTTTGTGTCCGTATGATCGCCCTTTTAGCCATGGGAGCGTAATAATGTGACGGTTAATCCCACTATTCGTTGGTAAAAGAGTAGCTAAAGAATTGGCGGTGGGTGGTGATGATTAGCTACCTTCCCTCTAGTCCTTTCACTACTAAATTAGGGAGTGCCAGCGCAGATAGCCTTCGTGTAGCTTTGCGCGAAATTCATAACAAACGAAACAAATCTGTTGGTGCATTACAAGATAAATAAACATATTGGGAATATAAAAACCTGTAAATAGGACTTCTCTGTAGCCTTTCACTACTAAATTAGGGAGTGCCAGCGCAGATAGCCTTCGTGTAGCTTTGCGCGAAATTCATAACAAACGAAACAAATCTGTTGGTGCATTACAAGATAAATAAACATATTGGGAATATAAAAACCTGTAAATAGGACCGTAAAAAAGTAAGCAAACACAGCTGGGGGTACTGAGGACATTATTTACTCAAACTACAAACTCCTATTTTGGCTCGATGTTATTACTTAGAAATACATTTGGTGGAGTGAAAATAGGATTTGTAGTTTGAGTAAATAATGTTTACAGTATCTCCAGCCTTGTTTGATTACTTTTTTACGATCATATTTACAGGTTTTTATATTCACAGTTATTTATTTATATTGTTTGCTGTCTTTTTTATGCTCTACTATGGGCAAAGGATTACTTGATATGGTAGCTAACTTTATACACTGTAATGATAATAAACATAGCTAGTAGCTCGCCGATACGGTACATGATGATTTACAGTAGCTATTGAATACTTGATCGCATTAGTTCGAGGTGTAAAATGTTAAGATGCAGCTGGAGATTGTCATGGAGAATGTGTTTGAGAATATAGTGAGCATTTATAATTTCTATGTAACTAAATTCTCTCTATATATAACGGTCCAGACTAAGGCACAACCTCCAATAAGCGCGTGTACAATTTTACCAGTACTTCTTCACATCATACATTATATAGGAGTTGCCTCCCTAAAGACACCGATTATATAGTGTACAAAGCACAGAGTATCTACTTGTTACAGTCATCTAATGTTCATCTATTATTAGTTGGTAATTCTTGTTTCACCCTGTACCTAAGCTTCTTAAAGGATCACCAGATGTTCATTCAAGAGGTAATGATAACATCGCTTACACTAGAATTATGATTATTTTAGCTCATGTAAAATTTAAAAAATCGACTTTTTAATAACCCTACGACCTTAGCAGTACCTTATTCAGTATTCCAAAGGTTTGGGTACG
Source organism: Limulus polyphemus (assembly GCF_000517525.1). NCBI lineage: Eukaryota > Metazoa > Arthropoda > Merostomata > Xiphosura > Limulidae > Limulus > Limulus polyphemus. The sequence continues at coordinate 93,873 of NW_013666801.1, forward strand.
ATATACCAAGTCGTTTTGTCGTAAGCTGGCTAGAGAAAAGGAAGAATTATAAACGAGCCGTTTTGAGCGGATTTTATTTTCCTTGTAAGTCTAACATGCCTGCATTATTATATGTGTACAGCCTTAATAGTCAATAGTAAAGGTTTTAAATTGTTGTTTGAACTGAATCTTTACTGTTTAAGGTGCTTTTTGCACGAACGTTCCATTAGGGTTTAGTACAATTCCTTGCGATCCCTGTTGTGAACCACCATAGTGATTTATGATACAATGCAATAATAAAGTAGCTCTGTTGAAATTTATTAAAAGACTCTTTGTCAGTAACGCTTAAATGTGGAAAATTACCGAATAGCCAATGTAGTACACTGGTCAGCACTCCCTTTACTTACATCTTAAAATACATAAGAAAATCACGTATTGATGTCAGATTTGTAAAGATCCGTGCGGAAGCTGCGCACATGAGGAACTAATGAGGTAGAGAACGTATGTCACCTTATATGATGGTTATTTATTTGAGAAATCATAAATAGTATGTGCTTTTAACACCTCAAGATTAATTTTTTTAAGTTATAATGAGGTAACTCAATTGCTATTTTTATCTTTATATCTTACTATAAAAGACAAAATGCTGTATCTGCCCATCCACTTACAGTCAGTCCGTGTAGCTTCAGAAGGTACTGCATAGAATGTATTATCGTTTGAGATATACTTTTTTTATATTTATTGTTAACTGTTTTGTCCTGTAGAAGAGATTCTAAGCCACTATATGATAGGCCTAGCCATCCCGTTGCAGTGTAATCTTAAGAACGGTGTTTCAATTCTGCTTTTGAAATTTTCCGCAGAGCTGAAAGAGCGAGTGCGTTCGGTGACATAACTCGTGCTCTCTAGCCACCAGGACAGGCCAAGCCCCTCTCCTATAATGCAGCTATAATATTTCTAGTGTATGTAAAATATAATAGATAAATGAACCATTTTAGACTCATCCAGAAGTCGAGTATATATCTGCTTTTGCTGAATTTTTCTAAGTGGATCGTTTGTTTTCACACAATCGTTTGTATGACTTTTTTTTCTCTTTAAAACATAATTTGTTCCTCATTGCTTCACAAACTGTGATGATCTGCATAAAGCTATCATAGGAAAACTCATCTATTAATAACAAAAGTAAACAGAGTTCATGAATAGCTTGTAAAGCTTACGAATCCACGGGTGCACCGGTACGCGTTTTATCAACATATTGTCTTTGTTTCGTGGGTGACATTTTTAGTAATTAATTACTTAAGTGTTAAGATTGAATAGTCATAATACACAACATACACACGGTTTAGTAGAAGTTGATCAAGGTCAGAATATTTATATTTTGTAAGCATTTTTATGACATTGATAATCTAACACTTAAACAAATCTGCATGAAAAACAAAGATATGTGGTTTGTCTGTCACTGCTCTGTTTTATTCATTTATATTCGATTATCAAACTAAATTGCAAGTCACAAATACTAAATCATGGTGTCAATAAAATCCTCTATGTATTCTATTTGTGGAAGCATAAAAAAGTTATGTTTATAACACGAGTTACAGTTTTTCTTCTTCTCCTGCTCCTCTGCCAGATGTCTGTCTATTAGACTCGTAAGAAAGGACATAACAAGTAATACAACTTTTATCATTCTGGAGAAGGTAGCTTTAACAGAGTTGTTTGGTTTGTAAGTTCCTCTTGTTGGACAGTGAACAATTCCATATTGGACTGATATAGAAGCCTATGAAGATTGGCAGTTCGGCAACGAGTATCGTTCCAGAAAACATGGAACTATCTCATCATCATTACCCCTACAAATTCAAACCTTAAATTATATTAGTCCTTCCAGGATTTTTTTCACGTCTTTAGACCTTAAACACTATAAATATTGTGGTAATTGAAATGGTATAATAACAGATGTATGAATTAAATCCAGAGTCATGTCACAAGAAGTTCAGGGAGTTAGAAAAAATGGGAAATGTGACGTTTAAAGAGTATGATATGAAGCTGCTTGAGTTGTTAACTAAATGAATCAAAGTATATGTGTACCCGTACTGGAGAAGTTGAGAAGATTGGTTATCTGATGTTGCAAAAGGAAATTTTCACAAAGTTGCCAATACAAACAGTTGTATGGTTAAAAGATAGAAAGTCAGGAAATGCACGTAAGACAGTGGAATTAGTTGATTGATACGCAGTGTTGAAGAAAAATAGGATAGAAATCAAGCTAGTAGAAATACTTCTCGAAACAAAAACTGGCCAGCTTCCAAAGAACTGTAAGGAGAATGATTTTATAAATAAGAAGAGGAAGTGTGAATCTTCTACAAACTGTATATATACGTCTTAGTAGAAGGTAATCAGCTCGCAGGGGATGCATTGATTGGGTTTAGCACCACAGTAGGAGAGGCTAGGCATATCGTACCACTAACTAGAGTTATATTGAAATGTGGAGCTTGTGAGGGAAAAATTATTGTAGGGGTGGCAGATGGTATCCTACATCCAATTTTGCTTAGTAGCGAAGTAGAAGCACTCGGGTTGTAAAATACACCAGTAATAGTGGCAACATGTAGCCACAGCAATCAGATAACAAATGAGATTATACATAACTGTGAAACATCGGTATGAGTTAGTGAAGAAATAAATCACCAATTAAATAATACAAAGAATGACGAATTATACTGACGAAGTTTATAATTACTGTTAGAATGTGTTAGATGGCCGAAATATTTAAATGGCAGTTAGAATATAAGAATCTCAACAACTGCCACAGTGAAGCCATGGTACAGAAATCAGAATCAACTAAAACTGGGCGAAATTATTACTACTGGCGGGAAGGAATCTTGAGGCATAAATTTAATGGGTATGATATGACAGATGGTAGCGATCAAATAATACTCCTAAAAGAAAGTAGGCAGATAGTATTAGAGTTAAGATATGATGCAAAGCAGATATTTAGGCGTAGTTACGAAGTAAAATAGGATCAGTACAAACTGCTACTGGCCGGATATGCTTGAGACATAAAAACTATGTAATAAGCTATCTATTATGTCAGCTATTTGGTGGATGAAAGTAAAAAAACACATGGTTAATTTACCGGTTATTAGCAAACCCGTTAGTTCCGTTAATGCCGATAGTATCATTCGATTTCCAGTAACAGAGCAAGTACATATATATTTTCTGATAATGGTTGATTCTGCTATTCGGTATGTAGTAGCAGTAGCGCTAGATTATATGGAAGCGTGAGAGCTGATAGTGATATTTTCAAGAGTTGGATTTCCTGAAGAACTCCTATCAGATTTAGGTAGTAACTTTCAATTGAAAATAAAGCAAAAATTGTGGAAGGCGAAGGCAGCGAAAATCAAATACATCCTAATATACATCAAACAAATGAGATGTGTGATAGAAGAAATAGGACAATTAAGACTATGCTAAGAGTAATGGTCTAATGGAATCGTATTGACTTAGATATGATATTGCATTTTGTGATATTTGTATATTGGGATGCTGCTTAAGCTACAAGGGGATTTTATCCTTTGAGTGACCATTTGCTAGAGCTGTTAATGATCCATTAGCTTGGCCAGGCATGGCCAAATGGTTAGAGTGCTTCACACAGAATTGAGGGTCGCGGGTTCGAATCTCCGTCCCACTAAACATACTCACCTTTTAGCCGTGGTGGCGTTATAATGTGACGGTCAATCCCACTATTCGTGGGTAAAAGAGTAGCTCAAGAGGTGGCGGTGAGTGGTGATGACTAGCTGCCTTCTCTGTAGTCTTTCACTGCTAAATTAAGGACGGCTAGCGCAGATAGTTCTCGTGTAGCTTTACACAAGACATTCAAATCAAAAGCAAAACCTAAAAACATTAAAATGAGTCAATCCAGGGACAAAAATCAAGCCATGAAATGTCTTAGCATATGCAACTAACTTAAGAAAAAGGATAGCTAAAGCTACTAAGAAGAGTAAGAAACAGTCAAAGCTTTGGTATCTTAAGAATGCTTGAGAATGAGAGCTTAATGTGAAATACTTAGTTGAGGTAATAGTTTAGTGTAAGTGGATTTTCACAAATCAATGTTACTAACGTACTGTGCTTGATTAACGTCATATATTCCATGACATTACCCCATCAGCCTTAGGTATTAATACCACAGCCGATGCATAAGGGTTACAAGATTCTCTAATTCTTCTTTCTTTTAAAAGCATACCTATCTACTCTTTTGGAGATCCCCTCAAATGGTATGGCACTGTCTTTAGAGCTCTTTTATCTCAATATTAGGTGCTAATTTATTGCATTCTTAACTAAACACGTCTGCCTTGGCCTATCATCAGATGCATTTTCATAATCTCTCACACTTCCTCTTGTTACTTAGGTGTTAATCATTGAAACATGTTAACATGTATATTCTGCTCATAAGGATTTAGGATAGTTTACTCTCGTTACTACTAGCCTCTAAACTTAAGAATGTTTACATGATACATTTGCCCCACTACATCTCAATCCCCCAAATCTATATTATTTGCTATTTTTCCAATATCTTTAGTTATAAGGAGAGGACCTATCGGACACATTCGTTTGCACAATGGTGGTTAATATCTTCATATACTTTTGAAATATTGCTTTTGCTTTTCTTTTTTTTCCAAAGCACCTATTTTTATTTTCTAAAAACCTCAAGTTATGGTCATGATTTACAGGTTGATGCTATGAGTGGGGCTGCTGTTTACACAACCTGTAATTATCATCCCATGAAAAGATCTAACACTTTATTTTTTTATCGTACGTTTCTCCCAATCTGTAATGGTTTTTAACTTTCCCTCCATACAGGCAATCAATCCTTTACCCACCATAGGTACTCTTCGTAGCCTACCTTAAATTTACCTGGTTTTGCTGTTTGAGCCTGCTTTACTTCATTTGTCTAGTATTTCCTTGAACACTTTTAGGTGATCATCCCAATTAATGGTGTATGTGCCATATCATCTCTCTAATCTGTGATGACTCCTATAAGTCCCATAAGATGTTATCCATTAACTCCTGAAACGTTGCGAGAGCATTTGTTGCCCCCATGGGCATTACACTAAACTCAAATGATCAATAACAGGTGGAAAACGCGTTCTTTCTGTTCCTATAACCTGATTTGAAAATAACCCCGGCTATAAGAATAGTGCTGACTCAAGTATGTACGGATGGGATGGAACATAGTGTTGACTCAAGTATGTACGGATGTAACGGAATATAGTGTTGACTCAAGTATGTACGGATGTAATGGAATATAGTGTTGACTCAAGTATGTACGGATGTAACGGAATATAGTGTTGACTCAAGTATGTACGGATGTAACGGAATATAGTGTTGACTCAAGTATGTACGGATGTAACGGAATATAGTGTTGACTCAAGTATGTACGGATGGAATGGAACATCGATTGATGTATTTAATCCACCGGTGAGTAGTACTTGAGAAAACTTTAGCCACAATTAAAAAAAAATAGTGCTTTGCAATCATTTGGGGGCTTGAAAAATTAAGACTATTCCTCTTATGTAAAGCATTTGTCATGGAAACGGACCATAAGCGTCTAATTTGGTTTCACAGAGTGAAGAATGAAAACAGAAAACTGCCTCAATGGAGTATTTTACTACAGCAGTTTAATTTTACAGTATGTTATAGACTATCAAGTGACCTGATATAACTTATATATATATATGTACATTATATACAGATATGGGATTTAAGATCCATCTGTATAGGGTTAATAGTGTTGTGCTGTGTGTATGCTTGGTTATACAAATTAACAGAAAAGTAAGAATTTTTGAACTTACTGGTTTCAATCCTAAATAATAAAGGTGGAATGGAGGAGACAGAGTGTATTTCCTGATTAATTATGTAATGATTTGTATATAAAGAGGTGGGAACTTTTTAATGTTGCAGTGACATATATATATATATAGACTGTGACTTTTATTAAATGTTGCAGTGATATATATAAAAGATTGTGAAGTATCTTATTATTGTAGTGATATCTATATAAGACTGTAAGGTTTATATAACATCATGACAGAGACAGTGATCTCTCATGTGATACATGTAAAACCAGAGAAATTACCAGTGTTACACAAAAAGCTAAGTGATGAAACAATTTAAATAAGAATGCGATAACACGCTAAAATGGGTTATCATGATTAGAAAGAAACACAGCAGAGATTGAATACAATCAACAGACTAGCTTTAAGTTACTGGGCTAGTCCAAATCTAGTCTGATTTACATTTGGTAAAAAATTAACATTTGTAAGATTTTGAGAGTAATTTTACACGATGCAGGTTAGACTGTTTTATACAATCATTTGATATGAAAGAATAACTACCGTATTTAAAGCTATCCTTGAACAGTGCTGTGATAGAAGCAATGGTTTTAGAAAGTTGTGAGTTGGTCTAAAAACTATCCTTGTAAAGTGCTGTAACAGAATCAATGGTTTTAAGAAGTTGTGAGTTGGTCTAAAACTATCCTTGAAATGTGCTGTAATAGAAGCAATGATTTTAGGAAGTTGTGAGTTGGTCTAAAACTATCTTTGAAAAGTGCTGTAACAGAAGCAATGATTTTAGGAAGTTGTGAGTTGGTCTAAAACTATCCTTGAAAAGTGCTGTAACAGAATCAATGGTTTTAGGAAGTTGTGAGTTGGTCTAAAACTATCCTTGAAAAGTGCTGTAACAGAATCAATGGTTTTAGGAAGTTGTGAGTTGGTCTAAAACTATCCTTGAAAAGTGCTGTAATAGAGGCAATGATTTTAGGAAGTTGTGAGTTGGTCTAAACTATCCTTGAAAAGTGCTGTAATAGAAGCAATGGTTTTAGGAAGTTGTGAGTTGGTCTCATATCATTACTAGATTTATTTTCTTAAGTCTATTGGTTCTTTACTTGTACTTGGTATAAACTAAAAAAATAAAATATCCCTATATTCTGGGCAAATATCTGGTTTAAAATTAAAAAAAATTGTAATGAATTATTCACAGTTGATAATGGATAACTAATTTTATTCTGTACGTGCAATATTGAAATAAGTAAATTAGTTTAGATCCATTTGTTTTATAAATTCTCCTATAAAATATCTCAGCGTATTGTTAACTATTCCGTGTGAAACTAGATAAAAAAACAATATTAATCTTACCACTACTTTTTATTTATGGATTGCAGTAAAAAGTAAATCCTTAATTCACTTTCTTTTTCAAATTACGAACTACTATTTGTCTTGTAAACTTACCTGTTTAAATTTACAAAGAAGTTACTTTGACAGCCTTAACAAGTAGTAAAAAAGCATCAATAGCCACCATAATCACATATACACTTATAATGTTATGTACTATTCTTGGAACTTTAAAACCAGAAGCATGTTAACATAACATTCCAGATCTATCTCTCACAAGTCATTGCCCAAGACGCCTCTTGTACAATACCAGAACTTGTCAGTGGGTTGAACGATGAAATAAAAAAGGTTCTCTAAAACGCTCTTTATGCATGCGGTATAATACTTTACAAGCTATTGTTTAAAGGCCTGAAGCTGGCGAAGCATCAGAAACCAATAGGCCTAAACTTTGTGATAAAAAGTACGTAAACTGTAGAACAATGTGGAGAAAATCTCCAGTTTAACTGATTTTTATCACAAAGTTTAGGCCTATTGGTTTCTAACGCTTCGTCACCTTTCGGCCTTTGAAACATAGCTTCTAAAGTATTATGCAGTGTTTTAAATCTTATAAAAGTTATACGCAGAATTTTTATCCCATAAAAATCCCAGTTTTACTGACTCCAATCAAATTTTTATATTTGTTATACCTAACGTTTTGCATTAGTAAGAGTATTCCTAGCAATGTTTAAAATTTTACGACTGTTTACATGTAATTTTCTATTAATTAGAACATAACATTTAGAAACCTAACTCTTATGATTATTATATCTATAATTTTGTATTAATAACAGTATTACTTCAACTTTAGACTGAATCTGTTATGCCTGTGTTATTATCGGTAGTACTTCCTGTAAACTAAACTATTTTTCTACGGATACACAATAAATTCTTCCATCTCACTGTTATTTTCTGATATTTGTTAATTCTTTTTTCGTATTTTCATGATATAAGGAGTTAAAAACATTGTTATTTGTTTTGTGTTTTAAATAAAAGTTTTTAATATTCATATCAGCCGTCTCTACTATGTATTTTCGTATGTAATCATTATCACTAGACGAACTTACACGCCTTTAGGGATTTGTAATACGTGCAATTGTCAAGGTAAATTGGGACCAAAACTTTCCCTCGTTTTCATCTTATAAGCTGACGATTTTACCCCCTAGTTCAGATTTACTGGCCAATTACTCCTCGTCTCTCACGAGGTCTTGGCAGGTTCTTATTTGTTGATTATTATGTTGTTCGCTGACAATCTCTTGAGAAATAAAAAGTGAATGGGAATATCATATCTACAAAAAATAAAATCAAAACACAAGACAGTATTCAGGATAATTCTAGCTCACTGAGTAGATGAAGAGACACTGTCATAAATTATATTTAATATAGACTTAACAAATAAAAAAACAAAGTGTTTTAGACAAAATAAACTACAGGAGTATAAAGAAATTGAAATGTATATATATATATAGTGAAAAGTTTATTAATATGGTACAGATAAAATACATAAGAATAACTAGATAATATTTTTAATTATTTATTTAATGTAAGCGCTTCCGTCCTAAATGGATTCTTCAATCATTGATAATAGTTCTAAGTATGACGTCATAGATGGAGCTACAAATCAGAAATAATAAATTCAGGAAAATAAAAAAGGACAAAGAATATGAAATAGTGCTGTTTTAATAAAAAGAATATCGTATAGTTTTTTTTTTTCTTTGGTTCCTTCACCAGACAATTGTATAAATTCTTAGCGCCAAATTGTATGGAATGTTTCTTTTTGTATGATATGGATGTTATGTATAAACGTTAAAACAGTTACGAACATCAAAGTATATTTTTGTCTGACAGTTCACCCCCCTTTATTTCCACTGTGAGTTTTAAGAACACAATTACAGGTTCTCCATTTAAGTTTCCAAAATACAATAATCTAAATAGTTAAAATCCTAAATAATATTCAACGTTAAACTGGTACACAATTAAAAACATTTTATTTAGGCCTAACTATGACGTTACAACGTAATCCTTGGGAGTGAATTACAAGACAATTGCCAAAGTATTTATAGTTTGTTAGTAGGTCATTGACCTGTATGTTATTTCCATTCAAAGGAGATCAATCCACATTATTGCAGAATGATTTTATGAGTTTAACTTTATACACAAGTATAAATACTATAATCTAAATAGTTCTTACAGTTTTGTGTTATATAATTTGCTAGTTCATTTCTGAAACGTTTCTTTAACGTTTCGTACAATTTTTTACAAGGGTGACATAAGTGTAGTTTTGGTTTCTGTAGCTGTCCCCTTGATTTGAAAATTAGTTGTATCATCGCATTAATATAATAAGTTAGTTGTATCTTATATTTAATAACTCTTAGTGTTTCTGAATCTAAAACAAAACAGCCTTTAAAACAAATTCTGTTTATATAATGATATAAAGACTTATTGTATCAAAGGTGACCGTTTGTGTTCTTTATATCAATATTCTGGAATGTTTAGTAAGATACAAACTAGGTAGTTTTTAAAGGACGTCAGTACGGTTATTTAACCGATGTTTTACTGATTGAAGTATCAATAAAATTGATCTTCATTTCAAATCTGCAGGTTTCTATATTTTCATGTAAAAGGATCTATTTTTATGTTGACTAAGATATGTTGACTAATTCAGCTTAGTCAGTCGTTAAGCTGTTCAAAATTATTAATCATCCTGGTAAAAGCCCCCCCCCCCCAGTGGCACAGCGGTATGTCTACGGACTTACAACACTAGAATCCGGGTTTCGATACCCGTGGTGGGCAGAGCCACAGATAGCCCATTGTGTTGCTTTGTGCTTAACTTCGAACAACAAAAATCCTGGTAAAAATTACCACCAACCTTCAGTTAATAGCCAGTAGCAGTTGATTCGCGGAACACTAGCATAGGATACACTACACTATAAAAACAAGAAGTGTATTGTGCATTAATTAAACCCCCCTGATCTTGCTTTATAATACATTTCTAACACTCTTTAAAACGCTTAAGAGAGTAAGTGATAGAGGAAAACTTAAACAGTTCTTAGTGCTCATTTTTAACACAAAATGTATAGATGTGTAAAGGTGTAAATTCTTAAGACACATATTTACACATTATATGATACGTCTTCCAAATGATAGTTTTAAACAAAAAATCTAAGTTAGAATATTTTGATTTTACTGTGACAGACAAATTATCTGTAATTGCATATCGAATATTATATTTCATACGTTTTCAGAAACATAGAGTCCATATACAATATATAAGATATAAAATTTATAATTTTCCATCCCCTTTATTCAATGTTTTCTTGATTTTAGAAGTTTCGCTAATAAACGTTCATTAAAGTTGCCCCCAGTGACGTAGCGGTAAGTCTGCGGACTTACAACGCTATAAACCAGGTATCTATACCATTGGGGGGCAGAGCACAGAGAGGTCATTTTGCAGCCTTTTGCTTAACTTCAATCAAACAAATCCTCAAAGTTAGACTTCTACTTCCACTTTACATTGGCTGCCAGATCTTCTATGGTAGCCTAATCATTTTTTGTTTTGCAAGTTAAAGCGTTAAATTGGCTTTACACTTAGTCTTTAAGTATTAATATTTATATAATCGAAATTATTCAGCATATATATATACACACACACATCGCTGTTTTCCTCCAAATATTTCATAAAGTGAATTTTATAGAAAATGATAAAGCACCTGGGTCATATAATGTTTACCCAAGGGTTTTGAAATAGTTGAAGGATTGGATATTTGAGCCATGTGCTATGATTTTTTCTAAGCCTTAAATATTGGGCAAGTTCCAGAAGATTGTCACTCCTCTTTTCAAGGTCTAGGTAACTATAGACCTATCAGTATTACATTAGTGGTGGGAAAAGTTTCGGAGAGTCCTTATAAATCATGTAACAAAGTTTAAACATTTGTTGGATAGTAAGCATGGTTTCAATAGGGGGAATCTTGCCTTACTAACCTTTTGACATTCTTTAAAGAGGTTACTGCTTACGTAGATGAGGGTACATATCTAGACGTATCTGGATTTTCAGAAGGCATTTAGCAAATTGCTACATAAAAGGCTTGTTAGAAAGTTATCTCTCTATGTGTGGGTGTAGGGGTAGATCTTTGGATAAAAAATGGGCTAGATGAAAGAAAGCAGGGGCTTATTATAAATGAAGTTCAGTCATAGTTTATTAATGCTACGAATGAGTTACCTCAGAGCTCAGTGCTAGAACCTTTGATTGTTTTATTTAAATAAATGACATAGATGAAGGAATGGTCAATAGATTATTTTATTTTGCTGAAGACATTATAATTTTGGGTGTTGCTGGTTGTGAGAAGGATGCTACTGCCTTACAAAAAAAGATTTGGATTATTTAACGACTTCGAAAAATAAATGATAGATGGTTGTTAATTATAATAAACTTAAGGTAACGCACGTAGGATATCATAATTTGAAGAATGAAGAGTTAGAGGGGGATCTGATTGAGGTTTAAGATTATTAAGTGTTGTATCATACACGGAGGATATCATAATTTGAAGAATGAAGAGTTAGAGGGGGAACTGATTGAGGTTTAAGATTATTAAGTGTTGTATCATACACGGAGGATATCATAATTTGAAGAATGAAGAGTTAGAGGGGGATCTGATTGAGGTTTAAGATTATTAAGTGTTCTTGTATCATACTTATTTCTCATTTAATGACGAGAGTGGTAAGACACAAATATAAATTTTGACAAGGACGAAATCATCTTCAGATAAGACAGCCTTATTTTTTAACAGAGTAGGTGGCCTCTGGAATGGGTTGCAGATAACTTAAAGGAGTTTAAGGGAAAGCTTGATAAATATTGGAATGATAATGTCTGACTGTGATGTGTCTTTAAGTGTTTAGTTTAACTTAGTGGATAGGACAGCCTAGATGGACCAAAAGGTCACTTGCTCTTCTTTAATGCTATATTATTTTGAAAACCTATAAAAGTAATGAACGACATTTATATTAAGAAGAGAAGATTCAACTTTTGGCAGTGTTAAGTACTTTTACAAAACCTTGAAAGTTTCGTGTGAGTATGAGATTTTAATGATGTATGTTAGATTTTTTTGTAAGCTTATATTATAGTCATAGAGATATGGCTTTGTTATGGGCTTGGGCTCAAAATCAAATACTATGTTAGTTGATACTCACGAATGCTACCTCACGATTCAGGATATAATAAAAACAATATTAAGTGTTGATAAATTTAGCTTAAGGTTACGAAGAAGATTTAATATAGTGTTTATCAGCCTATAAAAATAAGCTGTGAAAGTTATATGTAGACATTATATATATATATTATAAAATACTGTAAATAAATATATTTTTCCAAGAACTTTAATCTGTGAAAATTGAATTATTGTGACAGTTTACATTGCATACGTAAATATGTAGTAACATTTACAAAATTTAGAAAATACCATCCATTACCACTGCCATGAAAATTTAATGTAATTATTTCATAGAATAATTAATTAATTATAAGTCTCCAAACATGACTTGTAACAACTATATGTAGAGTAACTTAATTAGGAAAACAATTTTATCTATATATAATTTCATCCTTCTTAGCACACCAGGAACTACAAGACGTGGAACTGGAAGTACAATATTGAACACTAGTCTTTCTCCATTAATACACCATGGTGCATATTCCCTAAATACTTTATACTACCTGAGGCACCTACACCCTGGGAGTACAATATTGAACACTAGTCTTTCTCCATTAGTACACCATGGTGCATATTCCTTAAATACTTTTTACTACCTGAGGCACCTACTCCCTGGGAGTACAATATTGAACACTAGTCTTTCTCCATTAGTACACCATGGTGCATATTCCTTAAATACTTTATACTACCTGAGGCACCTACTCCCTGGGAGTACAATATTGAACACTAGTCTTTCTCCATTAGTACACCATGGTGCATATTCTCTAAATACTTTTTACTACCTGAGGCACCTACTCCCTGGGAGTACAATATTGAACACTAGCCTTTCACCATTAGTACACCATGGTGCATATTCCCTAAATACTTTTTACTACCTGAGGCACCTACACCTACATATCGGACAACAGAGAGAAAAATCATTATTCAAGTATTAAAAATACTCCTTAATGAAGCTATTAGTGAACGATTCATAAATTACACATTGTATTTATTCAGTCGTGTGATTGTTTTGTAAAAATATTTACTGATAAAAACGTTTATCTGTTTTAGAGATACTCAGCTGATACCGATTTTCAATGTTTCTGTCAACTGTGTAAGAGATTTAGCTAGTTTGAAATATATCTTCGGCCCTTTTTTTTTCAACGACTCGACGGATGATTTCTTATTCAGTGAGGAAATAGCTTATTTTTCCCAAAAACTTTAGACGCTTTCACATATAAGCCTATTACAACTATTTATTGCTTCATATGTCAACTTTTGGGTACCAAAAGCTTTCGGTCATTCTTAATAGAAAAAGTCTTTTTTATATTTTGTAAGAAACTACGGGCCACGAGAAACGGCCTAAATGGCCATTTTATGGTGACGACAGAGTGTAGTATTTTCCTATGTTCTATGATTTTGTTTTAATTGTTATTTCATACTTTTATAATGTATGTTAAGGTATTAAATTTGCCATTCTTAAAGTGACGAAAAACACGTGTCTCCAATAATTATTTTCACTCTGCATTAAAGGATATGTAGAACACAATGTTCTTCAATGTGTGCCAAAAAAAAAGTTTATTGTATGCATTGGTCTGATTGATTAAAGTAAGTTGGCCAAAAGGCTGTCTGTGTAGTGATTAACTTGACCAATATAAAGACAATTGTTTGACCAGCTTTATTTTATTGACGTTGACCAACATTTGTATTTTTTCTTGAATTTCTTTAGATTTATGAATCTTGGAAGTCTGTAGCGATGATTTGGTTTTTCTTTAATTCTTTTGTAATTATTAACTTTCTTGACTCATGTTTAGAATTTTTCTATCTATATTTTTTGGAGTTGTTGGTAATATCTTCGGTTGTTTAGTTAAGACATAACTTGTTGGTAATATCTTCGGTTGCTCAGTTGAGACATAGCTTGTTGGTAATATCTTCGGTTGCTTAGTTGAGACATAGCTTGTTGGTAATATCTTCGGTAGCTTAGTTAAGACATAGCTTGTTGGTAATATCTTCGGTTGCTCAGTTGAGACATAGCTTGTTGGTAATATCTTCGGTTGCTTAGTTGAGACATAGCTTGTTGGTAATATCTTCGGTTGCTTAGTTGAGATAGAGCTTGTTGGTAATATCTTCGGTTGCTTAGTTGAGACATAGCTTGTTGGTAATATCTTCGGTTGGTTAGTTGAGACATAGCTTATTGGTAATATCTTCGGTTGCTCAGTTGAGACATAGCTTGTTGGTAATATCTTCGGTTGCTTAGTTGAGACATAGCTTGTTGGTAATATCTTCGGTTGCTTAGTTGAGACATAGCTTGTTGGTAATATCTTCGGTTGCTGAGTTGAGACATAGCTACTTCTTGGAAATATTCTTTATCTATAATTACTGTAGCTTTTTCTTTGTATGCTTGTTTAATAATATTTTTTAAAATTTTGTAGTGTTAATTTTTGTTTTCGACTAAGGTTCTCTCTAATTTTAACATTTTTTTCCTTCTCCAGTAGGTATAATTTTAACAAGTTAATGAAATTATCTAGGTATTTATCGCATCATACTTTGGTTGTTAATTCTATCAATAACATAATAATAAATCATCTTTATAACCTAAATTGTTGAATAATATTCAAAATTGTAATTTTATACAAAATATCACACGTGGTTTTCAATTTATTTTCTTTCAGTAATAGTGTAAGTTTTAGGCCTTTTTCTAAGGGTTTTATTTCTAAACTACCTGCCTAAAACAGTTTATACTTAATCTTTTGGATTTTGTTTTTCTTCCAATAAATGTAGTCGAGGGACGATATGAAAAAATATTTTGTTTTTCATAGATTGTCACAACTGTATTTTTGTTCCTTGGTATATTTTGTCGTCTCTTCAAGTTTTTTGTATTTCTAGGTAGGTTTTGTTTCGTATTATTTGTGTGTTTTCTTGTTAGTGGTGTACATCGTATTGATTTTCTTTGTGGCTGTCTGAATGGTATTGTTGATCTAATAGTGTGTGACTTTCCCAAGTATTAATTTGTATTTTTTTGTAGATTTCTGATTTTTCAATGTTTCATATTTTTTCATTTTTACATATCTTTATTTTAACTGTTCCTTCACCATAATTATTTTCGTATTCTTCAAACAAGTATATTTTTCTTCCTATGTATTTATAGATCTTCATTTTCCTTTACATTTGCTTCTATATTCTATGATTCCATTTGTTCTTTGAATTATTACATTTGGCATTTTCTTATTGATTGAATACACTTTCCACTTATTTAAGTAATACTAAATCAAATAATTCAATATTTGCATTCCTTTTTTGAAACTAGTCAAAAGAATATTTGTTTCTACCAATTTTTATTTGTATGTGTTGGTTATATAAATTTTTCTCGGGCGTTTCTTTCGATTTTCATTGTTCGTACCAACATTTCAAACCTGTAAGTAACTCAAAATACTTGTTTTCGTGAAAAGGATATACACGACTGTTTCAATTTCAGTTTTATGTGAAAGTTATGATTAAGATATGATTTAGCTAGCCAGCAAAGATATACAGTGGTAAACAGTGGTATAAGTAGATGTAAGCAACAGTGGCGAATAGACTTATATATGCACAGCTGTAGTGGTGGCGAAAATATTGTAGAGGTCACAAGCACACTATATAACCATGTTGACTGAATTTGATATGTGGATAGAGAGGAGCAAAATCTACTAATACTTGAACAGTTCATGATCACGTGCTCCACTGACATGTCACTGTTTCTAAAGGAGAGAGCACCAAAAGACGTGAACAAGATGGTCAAGCTGGAAGAATAATATGTGGAAACTCGTGTAGGAAGTATAACTGGCAAATCCAAAATAACCAGTTGAAATTGAAATCAGGGGTTTCTGATCAGAAACAAGGTATCATCAAAGGTGACAAGAAGTCAACAAACAGAAGGGAGAAGAGATGCTATGCTTTTCAGACCATCTAAGTACTGTACCAGTTATTCTGTGCTGTGCTTTGTTGAACACAAGGTGAAAAACTTAGAAAAGCCATGGAAGGGTAGAAGCTAACCTGCATACAAGTTGTACCAAATCTATGACCAAGCAGCAAATCAGGTCCTTCCTGGGTTAGTGGGATAATATAGGAAGTTCCGAAACTACCCTGAGGTTGCTGCACCATTCACTGACCTGACCAAGAAAGGCCAACCCAACCATGTGAAGTGGGAATAACCAAAGCAGATGGCATTCCAGAAGTTGAAGAACATCTTAGGAAGGATGCCAATCCAGACTTCAACAAACTGTTCATCATTCAGGCTGATGCATCAAACATTGGATTTGGATTAGTACTTCTGCAAGAACATTTAGCTAGACTAGTCAGTAAAAAGCTGTTGAGTAACGAGAACTACTCTGTGATTGAATACGAGTGTCTGACCAACATATTTGCCATCCAGAAATTCCAGAATTACCTCTACGGGAAGGAGTTCATCATAAAAATGGAGCATCAGCGCCTTGTATACATCCAGAGGTGCAAAAATCGACAGTGCGAGGATAATGAGATGGGGATTTTTCCTCCTGGACTACCGGTTCCACAATGAGATCATAAAGAGGACTGCTAATGGTGGTACAGGCTGTATGAGTAGACTTATTCATGATCTAAAAACAGTTCTTAGATATAGTATAAAAGTATTGTAAATACAAGCTGGAGTACCCATTCCCTGGACGGAAGTTATGTAAATTCATGATTAATGAAAAGTTATCTTAGAACATGAAAAGTTGCTTCCCTTATATGTAATTGTAAAACACAAAATGTGAAACAGCAAGTTTGCATGTATCTCTGCATGAACCTAACAAACATTCATACCAAATTTGGTGAAGATCCATCCACAGGAGAGAAGACAGTGATAGAAAACACAAAAACGCCAATAAAAACCGCAAAACGCAAAATGCAAAACTAATATTTTGTATGTATCTCCCCATGGACCCAATGAACCTCTATTCCAAATTTGGTGAAGTTCTATTACACCCTGCGAAGTAGTTACATGGGCAGACAACAGACAGTACTATTATATCTATATAGATTTCTCTTGAAGAGGGACTTATTGTTAGATATACAAGAATGTTTCAGTTTAAGTTTAATGCGAGAGTTATGATTTAGGTAGTTTATATAGTATGTGTGATGAATTTAGTTATTTCTAAAAGCAATAGTTATCGCAGGTTTGTTAATTGTTTGCTAATCATACGTTGTGCAGTTCAATAGCTATGAATGGGTAATTTTTATATTATTGCAACATGTTACTATAATATTCTGAGTTTTTCTCATTGTGTTAATTAAGTATTGCTGCAACATAATATCTAGTAGTGTGTGGAAAGTTCTAGACCTGTGACTGTGTATAAATACGCGTTGAAAATGTCGTTTGATATATAGATCTAGATTGCGTGATTGTGAGCTTAGTCATAAAGTTCGTATAGTGGCAATTTTTAAAATGAAATTATCACAAATTGCATTGCAATAACAGAGTAGAGAAGAATAATTCGTATTGTCAATTGTGTTATAAATTAATTGAACCAGACTGTGGGGAATTTGATGAAAAAAAGACAATTATTTAAAGATCTGAATACAACTGTGATAAGCAACGGTCTAATGAACATTTGTATATACGTTTGACTTGTTTTATTATATTATTTTAAAATAAGTAGATTGTGTGTTCTTTGTTTATCGCCAACAAGTCACATACACCTACTGTAAAGAATCCGGCCTCATACATTAAAAACCTGCATTATATCTTCCCCATATCATAATGATTTTTCTTCTTTTGCGATACATTTTCAAAGTGACCTTAAATAACAGAGAGAAACACAACTGTTCCAAACACGTTTTTAGCATAGTTTCGTTAACTTTGTACTTTAAACTACAGTAAAAACATTTTGCTCATTTCTTCAGAGTGTTAGTAGAATGCACGCAATAGATCTTGAGATTTTTCCAAATGTATATTTTTTAGCAGCTGATCGCAAGATACAGTATTTTATGGTTCCATTAGTGATTCATAGTTTCCTTCCTAAAATAAAAGAAGTATATATATATTAGTTAGTTATTCACAGAGAAGGGCTCATTAATTTACCTTTCCAATGCTTCTTTTTACACAATATATACGTATAAATTCAGGTTTACGTTTCAACCAGAACTTTTCCAAAAAATTAGGGAATAATCAGATTTTAATTTTGTATATTTAAATGTGTTAAACGGCTATTTTAGCTGACCGGACGTTCATTATATTAATTATCAAGACAATTATTTTTGAAGGTAATTTTTACACTCTTTTCTTTAGTTCTACAGTACGTATACTATAGAAAAGTTAGTTATGATTGATAAGTATTTGCTATATGAATCATCCCACGTGCACGTGATAATAAACAGTTAAAGGTATAAAAAGTGTATCTCCAGGGTGATGGAATTTTGCCCCGAGTCACAGAAAAACAGAATTCCGAGCTGATATACAGAACTGGGTGTCTGAGATTTCATTCAACGGAGAACCACTAGTCTTTATTGATTAGAAAGACAGCGGACTCTGAATTCTTGTCATCAGGAAGATTAACTTTATTGGGTGAAACAATATGTTCTATGGACATTTACACTTCATCATTGTCCATGAAAACCCTTGAGAAATAAAAATACAAAGTGAAACGCACCTACAATTTTCTGCCTATAATAACAGTATAAATATTTACAATATGATAGTTCCTTATAACAACTGAACCAACTAAATCTCCTAATTTAACAAATCGTTGTCAAGCAACGCCAAAATCATCCTGTCTGATGTCTTCCGCACGTGTGATTATATAGAGAATTGAAAATAGAACCTTATATTGATTTATTATTTATAAAATATCTATTGATTTGCTATTTACCTATCGATTTCTTTCGAAATAGCAGAGCATGCGTTTTCGTTATTACACCTATGAAGTACTTTGAATGGTGAACTTAGGCCTACATGATCCATTAAACATAGAGAAATATACCAGAGACATTATGTAGCATTACAGCACCACCAGGACATGCTACATTAATATCTTATCAGATCCTTTGAATGGAAGCATTCTATTGGTTGTAAGCCATTGATTGGTAGATTACATCGGGACGAAATCAGTTATGCTAGAGTGTTATAAAGAAACATATCTTCAATTGGAAAAATGTATAACATGCCGCTTTCCTTTGACTTTTATATTTGAATGTCTTTATATATTATACTTGATAACATCCCTTTACCAATCCAAAAATTCAAATCTTGATAAACTAACGACAAAATCTACCTAACTTATCAGGTTCGTATAAGCATGTAGTAGAGTTCTTGTTTTATGATTTTTATAAACACGAGTTTACAAAAATGTATGATATAATACAACTGCACTAGTAACTTCTTGTTCATTTGATCAGGTCAATATTTTTATTTGATTCTTAGCTAGTTTAGAGCAAAGCACAACAATGGGCTATTTGAGCTCAACTCATCGCGGGCAATTGAGCCCGTATTTTAGCATTGTAACTAGTACAATTATTGCTAACCCACCGAGGACAAAACATAATATGACTAACAGTTGTTATAGTTATTATATTTGTGAAAACCTACATATTGGGCTGTCTGCGCTCTGTCTACCGCGAGGAATAGAACTCCGGATTCTAGAGCCTCGTGTCCGTAAATTTACCTCTGATCCATCAAGGGCTATTTCTTTGCTTTTATATATATACATAAAAACCACTTTTTCATATACATTTGATGTCAGAAGTCATAAATTTATGTTCAAATTCAAACAACTTCAGAAGAAAATAGTATTTCTTGCAGCGCAAAGCCACACAATGGACTATCTGCGCGTATACGGCCACGGAGTTTACGGTTATAAATTTGTAAACTTATTCCGCTAACGAAAGTAAAATAGACTAATGATTCATTTCATATTTCTGAACGTTTGTGTAAAATCTTTGAGAAATTTTCCCAGAGTAACATAATGTATATATTTATACACTGCATTAATTCCTTTGGCCTAATCGATATTTTTTGCTACAATTCTTCTAAGAGCGTTAGGGTGCTCGACTCGCAGTCTGTGGGTCGCGGGTTCGAATCCCCGTCACAACAAACATGCTCGCCCTTTCAGCCGTGGCGGCGTTACAATGTGACGCTCAATCCCGAGTAGCGCAAGAGTTGGCGGTGGGTGATGATGACTAGCTGCCTTCCC
>NW_013666801.1:115413-127487 GCF_000517525.1 Limulus polyphemus
ATCTATGGGCATTTTCTCCATACGAACATTTCCCAGTTAACGCAACTTGCAGCCACTACGGATAATGAGAAATGCTTGTTAAGGTTTAATCATCATACGGTATAAACAATATAAAAAAACTCATTTTTAAACGTTACTGTCATTACAATCATATGTGAAATAAAATGTCTGCTATTTTTTTATCTGTGCATCATTAATGAAAATATAGTTGCTACGTATTGATTGAAAAAAAAATAGCCCTTTAAAAAACACTACTTGAAATTTAGGAAATTATGAACGTATGTCAAAAAATTCATCTACCGTAAAATTGATTGGAAAAGGAAAAAAAATAGTAACCAATTAACATTCAGAAACAATATTTTTTGTTGGCCAAGTCTCGACGGGAAATGTTATAAACAAAAAAATATTTTTACTTCGCCTACTAATTGTTGGAATAAAAGTCCCATACAGCAGTTGTTTGCTTCCTTTAACGTTAGATTATTGGGGGAAAAGGGCAGCCTACAATCAGCGTGTTTTTGACAAGTGGCTGTCACGTGCATCTAAGATTTCCAGCCGCTCGAGATTGACAGCAAATTGAGTGTAGTATTGTGGTAGCGGTGACCACATAAGGGGGTAATTGTTCTGAGTTTACAACGACCTCTTAGCATGAAAATAAATGTTACCAAAGTCCATACTTTCTATGAAGTACTTTAGGTTGGTAGTTTTCACACGCCATTACCCCCTTATGTGGTCACCGCTACCACAATACTACACTCAATTTGCTGTCATTACCCCCTTATGTGGTCACCGCTACCACAATACTACACTCAATTTGCTGTCTTGTATTTATAATGAATTTTGACAACATAGTACAAGTTGTTCTGCCATTTCCTCTTACCTTTTAGGATAACCATGGCCTTTGTTTAATCTTGAGCAGTTCCTTCAATAGGGTCGTTCACAAAGACATACTTCAATGTTGACAGACTTTTCTGTCAAAATCGATAGAGGAATGTATAAACATATATAGTGTTGTTCTTAGGACTATAAAATATGCAACAACTTATATAATTTACTTTATGATAGTGATAGGTTGTAATAATCGCCATGCATAGAAAAAAAAAGCAAATATATAATATTTCACCTAACGCTGTGTAATCTGCATCATTACAATCTCATCGCTTGGAAGACACGTCCATTGTATGTCATGGTGGACTATTCGTATAATTATAAATTATTTAAGACAATAAATTTTAAAGTCAGGATTGCAGTTTGTATATACTAATCTATTACATGCTTGCTTCAGTAACTACATGCTATGCAGGTTGATATCGTGAAGTATTTTGTTATTTGTTACCTTCAAGATGTTTATATAGTGAAGCCTTTCATTATTGGTGACCTTCATGAAGTTGATATCGTGAAGTATTTCTTATTGGTTACTTTCAAGATGTTGATATCGTGTAATCTTTCTTATTGGTAAGGCAAGGGATTCAAGCTGGGAAAAGAAAACGGACTACTCCAATACCTGTTATCATTGCACACTGCAAGTAAACAAAGAATACATCAATGTTTCTTGTAATTGTAAATGTATATATATATATATTATATATTCACTGGATTTATATCCACAAACCCAACACAAGAGTCGTGTTCACGAGTTTCTACAAACGCCGAACTGAAAATTATCTGTTAAGAGCTGTACTGGCGGTATTTGGCACATTGAAGTGTGTCTTACGATGGGCAAATTATATATCTACGAGCTCTACTTTCCTGACGGCGACAAATTTACACCCGTATTTCCGGAAGAAATCATAGTTAATATTCAGCAGGGAAGAGGTCGCAGCATAGTTTCCAGAAACAATTCTTATTACTATATGATTTATAACAAGTTAGATATTCAGCAGGGAAGAGGTCGCAGCATAGTTTCCAGAACCAATTCTTATTACTATATGATTTATAACAAGTTAGATATTCAGAGAATGTATCAAGATGAACTCTGTATACTACTACGTTAATTAATAATGTGTTGACATCATGATATCGATAGGAAATACCATCTTAATTCGGACTTGAGATCAATAAGGTGTGACCCCATCAGAACCAACAAGCCAGACGTTCGTCCAAATCAATATGCCAATTCCTCAGTCAGAGTAAGTTCAAACGGAAATTCATACTATAACATTCACATAGACACTGGTTCCATCATCGGATCCATCTTCCATAGACAGTTGTGTCATTGGGTTGTTAAAATGACTTCTCGGAAGTTCTCGCCTGCTTGTGAACTTTAAAAAGCACGTACTGCGCAAAAGCATCCGCAGTGGAAATTGCTTTGCAAAGTGATAGTCTAGATCAATGGTTCGCATACTGACGCCAGTCTCTCACCCCCACCTTGCCGGTTCCTGAGATTTCATGAAACCAAACAAACAAAATCTGACAGAATATTTATATACGTAAATCGTAATGTTTTTACGCTGTACTTGCATGTTAGTGGTTCGTGACAGTTTAAGGAGGTAGTGAGCCGGTCCCTGGTATCGAAAAGTTGGGAAACACCGAGTCACTCACTGTCTTCAAACAAAAACGTCATGGTTGGTGCAAAAAGAGTCGACTATAAGACACCCATCCTTCTGTCGTTACTTAAAATAGAACGTGAAACTTCTCTATGGGTCTACAAATTCATACAAAAACAAATATAAGAATTATAGTGAAGAATAGGTTCCGAACATGTAAATGATTACCTTCATTGTATAATTAAAATGAGATATTACAATAACATAGATAGTTTATTTTGACTATTTAACGTTCTTTTCTATAGCAATAGCTCCTTGAATTCTTGTTGTACGGATTCGTATTCCATTGCTCTGTCGTTAACTTTGAGGTGTCTTGAAGTTAATGTCTTTGTGAATAATTAAGGATAATGCGACATCCTAGTAGTAGTAGTAGTAGTAGTTGCGTGTTGTGTTTCTCACACCTCCAAATTCATGGCCAATGAATGCCTCGCCCGCTTCATGAATTCAGCCATATCCCCCCCCCCCCGGTACGGCAGTGACCGGACAGTGCAACACGAGATGGTCTGTGTCTTGTGGGGAATCCTGACATGCTGGGCATGTAGGGGATTCACGATAACCCCATCGATGCAGGTTGGCCGCTGTTCTGCCATGACCTGACCTCAGCCTGTGTCCATTGCATTCTGGTTAGGTGATAGAAACCGGGCAGTGGCTCAGTGGGGTCTCCCTACCAGGGAGGGCACTCCCGCCACTCCTCTCTTCAAGCTTTCTTAATGTTGGAGTTTTCTTTCGTTAATTTATAGAATGGTTTTCTGACATCCTAGTACCTTTATGACACCATTGCAAGAAAACTAAAAATAAATAATAATAGACCTCATAGATTTCTGGATTACTAACGTAGAATTTTATCTTATTCATTATTTATCAATCTATGGTTTATAGGGAGAATGTTTCTAGTTTATTTCTTACTACCATTAATTAGTATACTTAATAAGAACTATTCTTAGATTAGTTAAAGCCAGTATATTATGCATGTGTATATCCTCTAGTTTTTAGCCGCGGCATATCGGCTCATAGAACTCCTCTGAGTTTGCTTTTTTTTCTTCCAAGTACAAACTTTTAGCTTATAGTTCCGCCATATCTTGACCGATTTGAGATCTAATTACAGTTTTGGACTCAGGAGGTCAAATCCTTTCCCTTGTTTTATTTGGCTCCGTCCAAGATCTCATAGATTAATATATTCTAATCCTACCTAAAAGAATTTCAATTTGAGGGTAGGCTGGTCCTGATGAGTAATAAAATCGAATCTGATATACACGCGCCCCATGCTTGGTATTGCTGGAGCACAAAAATATAGGTAATAAAAGGAAAAAAGGGTCTCTTAGATTAATTTACTCTAATCGTGTCTTAAAGAATTTTAAGTGCCGCGGCTATTGAGGATTTCCTCTTGTTATTAATATTCTATGCACAAATGAATTACAGACAATTTACAAAAAAGAAAATAATTAAATGAAGCTTTAATGATTTGCCTGCTTGTTTTACAAGTTAATCCATAGAATCAGTCGATATCGATTTGAGAAATCGTTAAGAATTCTTGTGATTCATTACGACTCTTGATCCCTGTTACACAAACTGAATGATATGTATATCATTAGCTGCTGTACTAACATGTTGTTAATTTTCATAAAATATCTAACATTTGGATGTTTTCGCCAAAGTACTGCAAATTACTGTAAATTTTGAAATTACACCAGATAGCGCCATTGTGCCAACTGTTTGATTTACTGCGTTTGTCAAGATACTGGTATTGAACAGCATGCGACATCTCAGAAGTCATCAGAGTCTCTGTTTTAATGATATCCTTCAAATGAGGGGGTCACAAAAGCGTGGTGTCCACGAATAATGAGACAGTTGGGTGAAAACCTGGTCTTTATCAGAAGTCGTTAGTGGGTGGTTCACAGTTTGACATTTATGTAACATTCTGTAAATACTCACATTGTTTCAGTTCTGACAAGTCACAAGTGTGCTAAGACTCGCGCATCTTGTCCCATGTTTCTATTCCTAACGAAGACTTACCACAGTATAAAGTCAGTGGTGAAACAGCACGTGGCCTTTGTTGAATGTAAGGGTTTTTCTTACTATGATCCGTAGAGTTTCATTGGCTCACATGACACAAGTGTGGGTATACACATTATCATGGAGACCACACCTGTCTATATAATACTCCCCTACCAGTTTTACCCAACTGCAACACATTTCACGAGCCCTAATGCAAACATTTTAAAGGATTCAAAGTTGCGAAATCGTAGCTCTTTAACATACTGGATAGATGGTAGTTTGCAGATGTTCCTGTACCACGTAACTCATCCTGAGAACTGTTTGGCTCATAACTGGATCCTGCATCATGGAGTTTAGTGGAGATTTTCCACTGATGTATATATGAACGTCTTGTCCTTGTTTTTTCCAAAACCCTGGTATATCGAAAAGCAACATAAAATTTATATGATTTATAGAGTTTTGATGTGGCATTTAAATGACTCATCTATTCCCTGTTATATAGTATCCCATCCTAGTGAATATTTGATCACACGTTACTGTATTATATCTGCATAGAAACGCCTGTACGTTAAGTATTTATTGTATTCAAAATGTAGTCTTAAGAAACTTTCTTTATATTTAAGAAATCTTTAAATCATATAAAGATGTTTTATGGTGTTTAGATTATGTGACTGGCATTCTCTGACAACTAAGAGGATGAATTTTTTCCAGAAATCTTAGAAATAGGAAAGAATCTTATGTAAATTTTTCTTCTTTAAAACATTTTAAGAGTTATTTTCGGCGAAATTCGAGTTCTTGTTATTTATCCTCTAATGGAAATTTTATCTCAAACCCATGTAGTTCTTCTCGTGAATAACACTTTTCCATGTATGCCTAGTGCAAACCATTTATAATATTTGCAGGAAAACATTGTCACTGAATAAATACTTTGATCACTATTTCTATGAAAATCGTGTAATGTATGTCACTCGTATTACTCGTAGTATATTTATCGGCTGAAATATGACTACTATACAACTAAATCCACATTATCAAAGTGCAATGAAATCTCTCCGAACGAAGATTAACTAGTATATAGAATCCATATTATCAATGTTTCTTGAGATTGATTTGATTTAGGGAAAAGTGTAAGCAAGTAGACCAGACAAAGCAACAACTGTTAACTGTTAACATGATACATATTCACCCATTAATCTGGTCAAATTCATTTCCTTTATTATTGCCCTTGTTACTATGCAAACATTTCCTACGAAAGATTACTTGGGCGAAAAATTCGTAGTGGAAACATATACCTCTATAGTATTAAAAAATAAACAAACGTTGTTATCTTTCGTGCCAATTTCTGGTTCGCAAGTTTTACGTAGATGTTGAATAGTTAGGGTTTTTTATCAACATTTTTGTGTATAATTCATGTATTTATTGGGAATGGCTTTAGTTTCCGTGGCGTGGTTGTACTGAAACATTGGGTATTTTTAGGATATCGTTTAATCAAATTTATATAATAGGGTTCCCATTAATGAGCGAATTGTGTTTGATAGTATCGTTGTCTTTGTTTTACTTTTGTTTGAAGGCTTAATTTTAACGATAAAATCATATTTTTATATCACGGAGGACAGCTGTTCAAAGTCAAAATGTTTTGATATATGACAATACGCTGTGGTTGGAGAAATCTATAGTTCTTCGTGATATGGGAATAGCGTTTAATGTTTTATTATTAAAAATTATACTTTTCAAATGGTAACAGTCATTCAGCTCTGTTTACACAAAATGACGATACATTCTTAACAATGAATATTATAAGATATGCTACAGGTATTTACTACCACATTCTGTTTAGCGCTTTTTGTTTGGTTTTTGCATTTTGATGTTATATTACTAATATACGGAATGTCCTTATTCGATTAGACATAACAATTACTTAGCACAATCCCTATTAGATCTGCGG
The DNA here is from genome assembly GCF_000517525.1 of Limulus polyphemus. Classification (NCBI taxonomy): domain Eukaryota; kingdom Metazoa; phylum Arthropoda; class Merostomata; order Xiphosura; family Limulidae; genus Limulus; species Limulus polyphemus. The sequence continues at coordinate 121,897 of NW_013666801.1, forward strand.
CACCGTCATAAATCCATTGAACATAAGAAAATGAACAAAGAACACTTTTTCAGCTTTCTCGGTAAGATGAGTTTATAATGGTTGTTTTATTTTCTATAACCTGTATTAACATGACCATTTGAAACATATGGTTGATTTATTTTCTATAACCTGTATTAACATGACCATTTGAAACATATGGTTGTTTATTTTCTATAACCTGTATTAACATGACCATTTGAAACATATGGTTGTTTTATTTTCTATAACCTGTATTAACACGACCATTTGAAACATATGGTTGTTTTATTTTCTATAACCTGTATTAACATGACCATTTGAAACATATTCACCTATTGAATTTAGGTATCTGTTATCTAATTCTTCCACAGATAGCCCTTATGTAACTTTGCGCGAATTTCAAAACAAACCAAAACTAATATAATTCATAAGCCAAAATTATTTAAATATATAAAAAACACAAATACGATTCTGAAATAAAGTGTATATTTCTTTTTTCATTCATCGGTTAACTTGCCTTTTGCGATGTAACTAATTCTTCAGACTTTGGTCTACACTCATTTCACGCTTTCTTGTTTTCCCCAGAAATGAATGAAGTGCTGTAATTATACTGGTAAAGGCCTGGGGTGATTCTGTAATTATACTGGTAAAGGCCTGGAGTGCTTTAAAACATATTAAATGTATGTAATTTGGACTATCTCAGCAGGACTGCCAAGTCTTGGAGATGTTGTGTACAGTTTTAATCTTGAAAGTGTTCAACATAAAATTAATTTCGTCTTTAAGTTTCAGAGTCTGATTTTACTACGATAAGTGATTAAATACTTTTCCTTCAAAGGTTTTCTCAAATACACACCACATACAAATAAAATTTCGTTCCATATTAATCGTGAAAACAGAGCCAAGTAAATAAATCAGGCACCTGCTGGTTTATTAAGTTTCCATTGATCGATCAGTGTGGTATGAAACATCTCTATTGTCTTAAGGTCGATATTCCATTAGGTCTGTCCTCTATATTTCTGAGAAAAAGAGTTGAAGCATATGTTCGTTTCCATTCACCCATTTAACCTCTTTGTTTTATGCAGGATGAAACGTTACTAATGTTGTCCTCGCCAGTTTTCCTGGTTAAGGAATTTTTATTTTATCACTGATAATATTATGAAGTCATTATAAAACTTTTTTTGTTGTTGTAAAGGATTATTTCTTAATGGTATATACTATCACTCCGTTGTGATATTGGGGAATGAAGTATCTGATTTATTTAATGACTTGATTAACTTTTTTAATCTATTCCAATTAAAATAAAATGACAAAAATAATTTTTGTTGATAATGTAAAAATAATAAGTATCAAAATTTATAATAATGCCAGCCATACGTTATATATGAGAAAAATGCATGATTCGAAGTAATAGAAGAAAACAAAGAAAAATTGGAAAAAAACAGTAAATCACATATCTAACAGATGCAAAATTAGACAGTATTAGCTGGTAAAGATATATGACGTAAGTTCTATTATTTTATATTGTAACAAGGTAGAACCTATTCAACTATTTGCCTTTGTGCTATTATACATTGTAACAAGGTAGAACCTATTCAACTATTTGCCTTTGTGCTATCTTATATTGTAACAAGGTAGAACCTCTTCAAATATTTGCCTTTGTGCTATCTTATATTGTAACAAGGTAGAACCTATTCAAATATTTGCCTTTGTGAAAAAATATTTTAAAAATGTTCTACATTTAAACATACTTATCTAAAGCCAGTAAAAATGGCATGTTTCAAACTTATATAAGTAATCAAATAGTTAATCATGGAAGTTGTGGAGTTGGTGAAATTGCTATTAAACTTGTCTGAGACATTTCATTGGACGATAATTGTTATTTTAAGAAGTTAAAGTTGATTATTTCATTGGTGAAACTGTTATTAAATTAATTATGATTTTTTACGATTATTATTAGGTTCGGATTTGTTATATAACAGTTGGTGAATTAATTCTGATTTCTACACCACGTAATCATATGATCGGTTTTGTATTTATATTAACATTAATTAGTTCATACATCTTTCAATATAACAACTTGCTGGCATAAGTCCTGCTTTATATTTTCGCTGGCACATATCAATTAGTTCATACTTATTTTAAGATGTTAAAGTCTGATATTCAATTTCTGTGGTAAAACGTCATCGTTCATACACATCTCAGATGCGTAAAGATGCGACCTTTTTTTGAGAATGTTATTTATGACCTATTATAAATACTGTTCAGTATTATTACCATTACAGTTTTTGATAAGCTTAAAATTATTGAGTGTAACTTGAAAGACTTAAACCTCTGATAAAACTATTTACCCAAAGCTCTAGCACACGCCTTCTTTCTATCCACCTGAATTATCATTTAAATTCTATTAAATATATTGAACATTTTAGCTGCGGCATATCGACTCATAGAATGGCTCTGAGTTGTTTTTTTTCAAGTACAAACTTTTAGCTCATAGCTCGGCCAACTCTTAATCGATTTGAGATCTAATTACAGTTTTGGACTCAGGAGGTCAAACCCTTTCGCTTGATTATTTGACTACGTCCAAGGTTTCATAGAATAATTTACTCTAATCCTGCCTAAAAGAATTTCAATCAGAGGGTAGGCTGGTAGAGATCCTGATGAGTAATACAATGGAATCGGATATACGCGCGCCCCACGCTTGGTATTGCTAGCACACAAATATCTAGCTGATATAAAGGGGAAAGAAGAAAGGTCTCATAGATTAATTTACTCTAATCCTACACAAAAAGGAATTTCAAGTGCCGCTGCTATTGAGGATTCCCTTCTTCTTTAAAAGGTCCTTTACTGTCCATTTACGCAAGTCTGCATCTTTACGTTTCTTGGCTTTCGTGTGTACCTTTGAATTTGTTAATAAAGCCTAATAAAAGTAATATTTATTTAATTTTCTTTTCTCGACTCAAGCACCTGTTTCAAATAAACATTAATAAGCCTAATTTGAATGTATACTGCATAAACGTAAATAAACTAAATGCACTGTAATAATAGAAGCTATATAAATTAGATAGTTTTGTAATAATAAAAGCTATATAAATTAGATAGTTTTGTAATAATAAAAGCTATACAAATTAGATAGTTTTAAATACATATCATAAACTTAAATTATAGAAATGACTACCAGATACCAGTAATTTTGTTAGATTCATACTGAACTGGTAAATTCCACGCGCTGGGCAGCTGACGATTATATAGTTTAACGCCAAACCAAATAAACAAACATGTTTCAATCTCACATAAAAACAGATAAGCATTAAGTGAACTTATGATATTTGTCCTAATCTTCAACGAACCAAATGTAAAAAATAAATAAATAATTTGGAAAATATTTTGGCAACTCGAAAGATAAAATACAAAATTGTTGAAATCAAAGTTTCAGTAGGTGTGATATTTTGGACAGCTTCTTGCTTATCTCTGTTGAAACAAACCAAAATTTTAGTGCTTAATAATGATACGAAATGTTTTAATAACGGGAAATATATTATAATCACAGATACTTTCTTCGTAATGCTAAAACAACTTTCCCTTGTGTAAACGTGGCGCTCCTTTTTTAACTTCATTATAATCTAAGCTGTTTCGCTGAGGGCAGCGACTGGTGAAATAATTAGATTAATATACGAGAACGTAAATTTTGAAAACCTTGTCTTTCAATTTCTATTAACATTTATGTGAATTTGAGACGACGTAGAATTTTTAAAACCGCTTTACATTACATTCATTTCTTAATTCTTAGAACAATGACGTAATAACCCTGTGAAAGTAAGTGTGAATAATATAAATAGTGCAGAATTTAACCACTAAAAGTCTCTTGATAATTTGAAGCCTTTTCCTTAATGTATCCAGGATGGTTTGCAAATATAAACAAACTGAGAACAAAAAATGATCAATTTAAAGTTAAAAAACTGACGAAATGTAAACCAATAAATGTGATTTTGTGAAAATTGTATCTAAGAAATTTACGTTTCAACCATAATATGTTTTTTATTTTGCAACATAAGCTGCAAACTTACATTTTATGAGACTGTTGTACAATATCTTTGTTATTTAAAAATTTCAATAAAGCATTAATGTGTTCTTTAATAAGGAAGTGAACTTCTGAGAGTGCTGATTTCACAAGTATAATAAAAAAGTTATAAAGGAAATAGGTTATACATTCCAGGAATGAAATTAAATTCCATCACAAATTCATCATTTTTTTACTTGCTATTAAACACTGAGTTTGAGTTGTTCAGCACAAAGATAAAACAGTAGTCAAATATTCTCGAATTAATCATTAAAACTGCTGAATTATCAAAACTGACATTTAAACTGTTAGCTTTATTAAGAGAAAAGCTTGTAGAATAAGAAGTTAATCCAAACTACTAAATCAAAATGCAAATTCCTTATGTCATTAACCCTCAAATTAACGATGTTTTATAATTTTACCGCTCATTTATTACTGAGTTATGTTTCTGATTCTTACAACATTTAGTGTAAAGAACTGACAAAAAAAAGGGCAACAATTCATCATCTATGTAAAATACATAGGTAGTCTGACATTAATTTGTGGGATTAACTGCACTGTTGGTGATATTTATATTTACATTTTCTGTGTGACTAGTGTGTTATTAACGACTCTGTAAAGAACAATGTTTTGGACACAGAAGCAATTTTGGGCATACATAGTTTAAAGAAAATATGTTCAATAAGTCGATGGGGCCCACTGATGTTTCTTAGGCTAAAAATAACTGTTTCATATTGTTTTTATTATAAGTTAAGTTCTTCTAAAAACTAATGAGACACACAACTTTAATATTGCCATTCTTTAACTGTTGAAGTATTGATTTTCTATATTGCTAAAATATTAATAAATATACGGAATACCACACACGTGTTTAGAAATGTTATCATTAACGTACCGTCGCTATGTTATATTGAACACATAAAACTTTTTTTTTAACGTTACACATAGAATAAAGCCAGGATTTGCTTTTTTTTAGGTCCGATTTGTTTTAATCTTCTGGTAAAAGTGCAAAACATTATATATGAATTCTCTTTATTTTACCATCATAGGCGTTATGTCTGCTTTCCTGAAATAAGTAATTGTTTTGTATTAAACATTTTGGTTGTATCATAAACAGGCAGGCACCTTCAGCAAGTATATTAGTGATGGTTGAAAAGTATCCCAAGATCCATCGTACTTTGAACTCAATACTGGAAATGCACAGCTAGTATTTCATTCTTGTTTTGACTTATCTGGCTTAGCGAACTTGATGATTACATAAATAAAAAACGTAAAAAGTCAATAACCTCTGGAAGAAAAATTAGACAGATATAATGAGTTTAATTTCTCGATGTGGTGGTGACAAAATAGGCTTTTAAGCCATAGAATAGATAAATAAATAAATAGTCACTAGAATATAAATTATGAATATATTGTTACGTCTCCGTTTGTTAATTGATTTTTCCGTAACTTTGTTCCAACGAAACTTAAGCGACACAAGTCCTTTCTTAATAAAACTGGTTTATTCTTTCCGAATATAACTCTACGATACACT
>NW_013666801.1:128487-138535 GCF_000517525.1 Limulus polyphemus
TATCTATATGTTCGTCTGTGTTGAGTGTGTATATGTATATACATATGCGTCTCTAAGGACACATCATATTTTGAATATAATATACTGTACTCTAGAGTAATGTTTGTCGAATGTGTGTGATATGTCCAAATACTCGATACATGTTTGTGGTAGGTTGAGTTCACATCATACAGAATGGATTTAAAAGGCGGCATAGGATTTCTTTACTCTACATAAAACATCAACAACAAAAGGAACTAGAGAATCAACTTCATACAGTCATCTCAGTGGCTTTTCACACACTTTAAAGCTGGCACGTTGAATGGTAACTCACTAAAGAAAAGAAAAATGTTTACACCAGCGACGATAGGCGAATGTATTTCTCATAATGTTTTTATTTTGAGACAGTAAGTTACTGTGATACTGAGGAAGAAGGCCATAGCAGTGCTGAAAATGTCACTGTATAGAATATCAGTTGCATTTCTTTTTAACCAAATACTCTACAGGTATTTAGATGTAATAAGTAATCGCCTTTTGCTATCTTTAGGCTTAGCGCTAAAGAAAAAAAACATTAATAGCAAATTGTTAATCAGAAACGTATTAGTCTGTCTCTCCCTGAAAAAACAAAAAAAAAAAACAAATATATACATTATATCTTCAGTTTTCAAATCATACAAAATAAATCTTATTTATTCTGCTGTTACATTTTTAGACATACAGTTTTTTTATCGCTCAATTTCTATATGACGCATTTAATGTGACATTATCTTTTGGAGTACGGAATCTAAAAGTGTAATTATCATTAATTTACATAATCAGGAACTTTAGTGAAAGATCACTGAAGAAGGACCTTTCATATGTGAGTATTTTAAAATGTCATACATTTTCATTAGGCATGCATGATAAAATGGAATGCTGAATAAGAAACAGGTCAAAATGAATATTTCTCAATCATTATAAGTACAAATACATGTATAACTATTGGAAATACAGATTATTCACACAAGTTTATTTTCTATTTGATAATTGTAGTATTGTTTGTATAAAATTTTGTAACAAAATAAATATTACATTATTGAGTAAGATATGTATTGTAAATAAGGCGTTATAAATATTACATTATTGAGTAAGATATGTATTGTAAATAAGGCGTTATAAATATTACATTATTGAGTAAGATATGTATTGTAAATAAGGCGTTATAAATATTACATTATTGAGTAAGATATGTATTGTAAATAAGACATAATAAATATTACACTATTAAGTAAGATATGTATTGTAAATAAGGCATAATAAATATTACACTATTAAGTAAGATATGTATTGTAAATAAGACATAATAAATATTACGCTATTAAGTAAGATATGTATTGTAAATAATAAATAATAAATATTACACTATTAAGTAAGATATGTATTGTAAATAAGACATAAAAAATATTACACTATTAAGTAAGATATGTATTGTAAATAAGACATAATAAATATTACACTATTAAGTAAGATATGTATTGTAAATAAGGCATAGGACAAGAAAAACATTTCTTTTAGTTAATTAACCAACCTTCGATATTACATAGAAAACTTGAATGCTATTTTTTTTTACAAACTAATTACAGATTGGGGTTATTACAATTCATAACAAGTACTTCGTTACTTAACAGATATGAAATCTGTTCGCGAAGTTAAACAGTTTTTTTTTAATAATTAATGGTTATTCCTTATTAAACATGAAGCGATCCACTGAGTGAACAGCGTACTGGGATGCGGATAAGAAGGTCCAGATTCCAACCGTAATGCCGTTAAACGCTCTGCACTATCAGTTACAGGCGTGTTATAAAACTAACAGTCAACCCCGTTTTCGTTTTTTTACAATCTTTGTACTGTCAGTAGATCAAACCTAGAGACTGATATACTGAACCATACAGCTCTCTGGCTTGGCCAGTTAGTTAGTATATCAGTCTCTAGGTTTGATCTACTATATGAAACCATGCAGCTCTCTGGCTTGGCCATTTATTTCATATAGTAGATCAAACCTAGAGACTGATATACTAAACCATGCAGCTCTCTGGCTTGGCCATTTATTTCATATAGTAGATCAAACCTAGAGACTGATATACTAAACCATACAGTTCTCTGGCTTGGCCAGTTAGCTCATATTGAACATTTCCAAGTTAAACTTAATTCCAGTGTTGCTTTCGCAGTACGTAGCCTTAAATTAAGCTTTTATCCCCACTTCAGTTAAAACTTTGCACGATCAATGTGAAACTTACGTATTGTCCCCACTTGGAAACGACTTCCTACTATTAAATTTCTGAATAGCGTGAATTCTTCAAATTAACTGACTGCAGAATTGTGAGAATGGCGCTAAATAAAATGCAATGAAGTCACGAAAAGAAGAATGGTATATCTTAGAACTTTATTCTCTGGTTTATATTTCACCAATTTTCACTTTTTTGAAGATTACAAAAATTACATTATTAGTTTTAATTTACCCACTTTATTTAAAGTAAACTGGGGTAAAATGTTAATTTTCCAAGTAATCCTTTCCCTTACTCTACCTTCTTACTGGGGGATTTTAGTTTTTTTTTTATGTTTTATTACCTTATATATTTTCATATGAAGGCTGAAACAACGAAACTTAGTGTAAAACCAGATTACCAAATCTCTTATGTAAAGTTAGACAGAATGCAAAACATTTTCTTAATGAAAAAAACAAGGAGTTGAGAATAATAACGGAAACAACATCAACCTTGTGGTTTCGCTGTTATTGAATTTATAACCACTTTTCTAGGACGACAAAAAACTTTTATTGCTCGATACTGCAGAGCTCAGTTGAGCACGGTTTGGATTTTCTTGTCAACATATTTCCACAATGCAAATTCAGTTGATTCTTGATGGAAGAAAAAAAAACTTTTAGCATTTCAAAATTAAACATAAATCCAGGAAAATGGCCAGCATAAGCGCAAAGCTTACTTCAACCCGATAAATGAAAACAGCCTCAATATTGCGGATCAGTTTTGACTATACATCAATCTTTATTGTGGATGTTTTAAACACAACCAAAATCATGCTATTCACATTGTTATATTTTCGTAGAAATTTCATGTACAAATATCACAGTCTATTCCGAATAAATAGCACTTTCATATCTAAAGCGTTATTTCATAAAATAAATTAACAGCGTAACTTTATGAAAGAAAGATTAAACATATCAAATTTCATTAGATTCAGAAGATCCTGAAATTTGTATGAATATTTATTTAATGATCTTGCTAAGAAATGGTAAATATAGATGAGACCGTTTTCGTTTTCCTGTAGAAGCTGTATACACTTACTCCTGAATGGTATTAAATATATCAATTATAATTAAGGAGAAACTCATGAATTCGCTTGAAATAGAAATCCATGTTAGTTAGTTTTTTTTTAGTTTTTAAACACGAATATAAATCGGTCTGGAAATATTTATATAATATTTTATGACGTTTTCATTTTATTCATCAACATTACTTGCAGCGAGATAATTGATGTTTTATTAAAATAAGTTATTGTCTTATCAATTAATATTGCATGGTACAAATTTGAGCATGGATATTTTGTTTGTTGTGTTAAATTTTGCACAAAGCTACACGAGTAAACACCACCTACCGACAACTCTTGGACTACTCTATATCAATGAATAGTGAGATTGACTGTTATATAAATAATTTCAATACGGCTGAAAGGACGAGTATGGTTGGCAACATATTTCTATCCCGCGACCCGCAGATTACTAAATGATCGCCCTAACCACCAAACCATGCCAGACTTATCATGAATAAGAAAGTAACCATTATATATATGTGTGGATATACCAAAGTATTTCTGTCACTGAGATCAACAATAACTTCAGTTTCAACGGAGTAATGGACTTCGTTCGAAATCAGTAGTTTGGAAACGATCTTTTCGAACTCTTCAGCATAATAGTATTGCTGAATTGTGTACAACTAAAGACCTAGTTTCCAAAGTTTCATTTGTTAAAATATTTCCTGCGCTGCCAATAGATTAATTAAGTTTCAATGTATACATGTGTAATATTCAGTTTTAGTTTCACTTTGTTTCAATATTCCATATTGTATCACTATATGTTTAGAGCCGACAGTAAGAATTAACGAAACTTTAGGAACTAATGTTTATTTTGTTTCTTTCGTTTTTTGTTGTTAAGCCTAAAGTTATACAATGCGATATCTCCGATGTGCCCACAACGGGCATCGAAACCAGATTTATAACGTTATAAACCGTCAACCTTATTGCTGAGCCACTGGGGGGGGGGCGATATTTATGTATAAGTTGTCAAACTTTAGTGATCATCATCAAATTTGTAAAATTAGTTTGAATCTGGACCACTCATGTAGTATTTCTTGACTCTCCCAGTCTTTTTACATCATTGAATCTGGACCACTCATGTAGTATTTCTGACTCTCCCAGTCTTTTCACATCATCTTACAAATTACGTGCATCATAGGTAATGAACTAATTTTCCTAGGAATAAATATTGTATAGGTCAAAGGATGTATGCTATAAACGTGTTTTTTTATATGAAAGCAGATTAAACTAAATATTAAAAATAGCAAACGTTTAATTTGACATACTTCTCTCAAACGTTTCTTATTTGCCTCAATTAAGTTTAAATTTTAGCTGTTCAACAAATGATGTATGGAGGAACATGAATTATCTAAAACATTTTATTCTGTTGAATTAATTTTTAATCATATGAGTTGAACGAGATTAAGATATGAAATATTGGAAAATATAGCCAAACGTTGTCATGATATTCGACTGTTATCAACTTTCTTGTGGCCGTTAAGTAGTTTGTATTCACTAATTAAATGGAGAGCAACCAGTCTGTGGCTTTTCACTACTTACTTATCCAGTAATCTTGAACTCACAGCTTGAGTCGTCATAATACTCTCTCGTTATCATTGGTTTATTCATTACAAAGTTTCCGGTGATTTGAGTATATATATATAGATATATATATACATTTTTTTTTCATTTTTCACATCCAGTAACCATTGGCATTTAACATTGAGATTCCAAGAATATTTAAATAATTATACGTAACTTTTTGCCACAACTTCCAACACGTACATGTATTTATCAAGTTTCTGTTTTATTTTCAGTCACCTAGCTTTTTCTCAACTGTATCATTGAACATGAGTAATAAGGTTTCAAGAAATCTTTTCACAAATACTTTAAATATCAGTTTTCATTCATGGAGAGTGGGTGATTAGCTGTTTGTTTGTTTGCTTTAGAGCAAAGCCACATGGGCTATCTGCTGTGACTACCGCGTAGAATCGAACATTGGATTTTAGCGTTGTAAGTCCGTAAAAATACCGCTGTCTCAACGCTCCACGATAAAACACGTTACTACGTTGGTGTCAAAAGTGGGAATATTTTGTTGAAAGTAGAATAGAATTTTGACTAAATTTTAACTTAACAATCCGATCGAAACTTTACTAGAGGTGATAAAATAATTAAAAGAAGACCAAGAGAAAATGAAGAAAAAAGTAGACTAATAAGAAATATGTATATATATGAAATTAAAAGATCAGTAGGCAAGAAGCAGGAATTTAAGAGAAGAGTCAAAGAAAAAGACGTGATATTTAATGAAAATTTAAAAACAAAAATAGATCTGATTGAAGACAAGACTGATGAAGTAATTAAAGATTTACACAAGGATTATAGCAATAAGATTGAGCAGTACAGAAATACATTAACAATGTACGGAAATGATATAATGACAAAATCAAAAAAATACAAAGCAGAATCAATGAAGGAAAAAAGAACATCAGTGACAGAATAAAACATTTTGAAAAATAACTAGTAAATGCAAGGATCAAACCAACTACACCTCTTTCTGCACTTGCCCAAGAATTTGGGCCTAATACACCATTTACTATAAAATACGGAACAAAAAAACTATTTTGTCTACACTAGTTATCACTGCTGTTGTGTCATCTGTGACGGCAGGACCTTTCTGGACTACTCCAGCTACGCCACCATCAAATCGAGCTCCATAATTTAGCTGTCTAGTCCAAAAGCATGACTCAAGTGAGAAACCAACAGACTATAATTGAAAGGTGGCATTGGAGGCATATTCGGCTCAGTTTTATATAATTTCCGAGGTAAATATGTGAAGTGGTAAACAAGAAGTTATTCATCATTTAAAAAGCTTTAACGACATTAAGCAACATTCCAGCAGAAAACCATAACAGTTATCAAGTATTGATAAGCTGCCTTATCCAACAGGTTCAGAGTGACACACCAGAAAGAAGCATCCATAGCAAAGTTCCAGAGCAGATTACAGAGGAAAAAAAAGAGACCTTAGTTGAAACTGAAGAAAATTTGGAAAGACTTGCCCAATTATTTTACCCAGATGATCGATATGAAATGGTAGATTCATTGGTATGCGAACAATTTATAGATGCTATAACATACAATGATATGCGAATTAAGTTGAAACAAAGTCGATGCTCATCTGAAAGGAAGCTTCCCAGTTGGCAATATAATTGGGAGTTGGGGAGTAACTGTGATTTCAAGAGGATTTTCCTATCCTTTGGTCGGGATGTTTCAACCAAGATGTCATCAGAATGTCACTCTCTAATCCATTCTGGATGAAAAAAGGAGACACCTGGATTAGAAATGTGTCTGACAACAAACAAAGAATTAGAAAGTGAGGTACAGGGATGCTAGGAGACAGTGACTGTGGAACAATCATTCCACGTGTGGTTTCTTCCTATTATGGGGTCATACTAGGACAGTAAAGCCACGCCAGGGCTTCATGAGCACTATACCCAAACACCAGCACTGGACACAATGTCCATAACACCCATTGACGAAGTCTAATACTGGCACTCAGTTAACACTAGCTGTTTGGTTTTGAATCAGTTAGTGATGTATACAGAAGAACATCAGAGAACGTGGGATCAAGATCCTCCATTGCTACTTGTAAGTTATAAAATGGCAGTACATGAATATACATGCAACACAGCCTCATAACTGAACTTGGGGAGGGAACTTAAGGTGCCATTGAACTTTCTGTGCTAACAGTTAGGGAATAATCATTCAACAGAGTGACAGAATATGCAGGGAGTCTAAGGAACATCATTGAGGTTATATATGACTTTACCAATGAAGGACTTAAGCCAACTAGTGAAGAAACGCCGCAATTATGTTACTGTTATTGAGACTTGATTTCATTTTAGTGACATGAAAGCTGCTAGTATGAACAGACTCCAAAGTTAAACAGGTGCTGGGAAGAGCCATATATTGTACTGAAAAAAAAATCAGTGATGTGATTTACAAAATCCAGAAGGACAAGAATTTCAAGTCAAAGGTCATCCACATGATATGATTATCTTTGGAAGTACGTCAATGACAGAATAGCCAACTGGGTAATTTCAGAGGAAGTTGCCAGTAGAATGCCAACCTGCTGAAGAGCCCAAGGTTCCTGTTATGATCACTTGCAGAGGATCTTCAAGGATAGAGCTACCAATGGATTCACTTTACCACCTACCTAGAGATAACTCCCTTTGTGACAGGACAACACGTAATGATGAGGGGAAAAAAGAGTCCCATCTGCATACAACAACCCTTGGAGAAGAAAAACACAAAACGTTTGCCGAATGGACAGTTTAGTATAATGTTTTATTTGTATATTATAAATGTTTAAGGAATTTCAAAATCAAGGAAGTGTTGTTAGCTATGATTTCAATGTTTTAATTTAGTTGTTTGCGAGAGGGAACTGATCATGATGATAATGCAATATATCTAGAAAGTTCTCTAAAGTTAAGAATCAAGAATGTAGAAATAAGGTATGATATAAATATGAGTAATCTTTGATGAGTGAATGAGTTCGGTGTTAGAAAAGTTATTCAGTGTTATAAGTAAGTGTTATTTGCTATTCAGTTTCTTGGTGAATTAGTATGTTTATTTATCAATCTTATCTAAGTAAGTTAGGAATATTTTAGTATCTCAGTTTCTGTTGAAACACTGTTTGTGAATTCATGCCTACAACTTATGTCAAAGAGATTGTAGCCTCTATCAAACATTATTGAAGAAATAAACTAATTCCTTATCGTTACACGGACTGGACACAGGTAGGAGGTTCTTATTTTGTAAATGTTTGAATTCTGAGTTTCTAATTCATTAACCACTATAGATATTGTTATAGTATTCCTTCATTTGATACTTATATTCCAAAAAAATATCTGTGATGTAATTATAGATAGATGTTAAGCTTATAATTCACAAAATATTACGTCTGGGTTTTAGACCTAGACGTATTACACGGAATATAAGCTTAAAATATCTATCTAGATGTAGAATATAGCCATTTTGAATTTTAAAATACACGTAATGTATAAGCAATAATCCTGAGGGTAATGCCTGAAAATTAAACTTTGTACTTATGTAACTCACCTAGGCCTATTCCAAAATTTGAACTCCAATAATTTAGGTTCTAATTCTTGATCTGAGCAGCTTCGACAGAACCTAAGCCTTAACATTCGAAAGTAGAACTTTGAGGGGGTTGCTTGAATTAGGAAAGACTGGGTCAAGGCCAGTACCATACTCCATAAAGTTATAATGGTAGTAGATGTAAAGTGTTAAAATAATTTTATTTAGTTTGTGTACCTGGTGTTAAAACAAAATATAAGATAAAATTCTAAAACAATAATAAATTATACAGTTTAAGTGGTTGCCAGCTAGTTTCTTCCCTGTGATTGATGGTTCGACACTAGAAATAGCACTACAATACACGTACTGAGCACTTACAAACGATATTTAAATGGACTCATTATTGGAGGAAGAGACCTTGTGCTTTGGTCAGTACTAAACTCCTCTATGATGTAATTCAATAAGGCTAATTATAAAATAATCTTTTATAACAGCGTGCATTTTATTAGTGAGAGACTTTTTAGCTCTTCTAACTATCAGACCAAAAGTGGTGCATCCTGCCTCTAAGACAAAATTATATCATAGAAACATACTATAGAAATATACTTGTTGTTGTTCTTCCACACATAAAATCTTCAGAGTTGAAGTTTATTTAATAAAAAACATATTTTATAATTTTATATATAGGAATAAAATTGCAAATTTAGATTTTCATTGGTATCAGGAAGCTCCACACGAAATCATTAGTGTTTGTGAATTTTCAGAATTTTATTTTTGAGTTTAAAATGACACATATAGCTCGTTTCACCTTGTGAGTTATATACAAGTGTAGTTTAACTGATTATTAGCTACACACTGTTTCATAACTTCGGTTGTAAGGATTTGATGTAAGTGTCTTTCTCTAAGACACAATTACTGTATTCCATTGCTGGAAAACACATTTCTGATATTATTCAAATTCTCTTGAAAGTTTTGCGGAATATGGGCTATCATGTGAGGAATCCAATGGCGTTTGTCAACCCTAAAACTCTAAATAGTTGGAAGAGGATAAACTATTTTGTTTGTTTTGTGGAAAGAGAATTTTTACTAAATTTTGCCTGAGGTAATGGTGTTACTGTAGTACAACATCCTCACAAAGCTGACGAACCGACATAATTAGTTCATTAAATATCTTGGTGTAACATGGTCGCAGAGTGATACGTTAGAAAGCCTCTACACTGGAGAAACTCTTACAGAGCAATGCGGCAAGAGCAAGTTGATGCAGAGTGACAATCCATAACCAGTTTTGCTCGATTGGAAACTGTTTTCAGAGAAAAAAAATGAACCAAAGAAGACGAAAATGGTAATTAAAACAAACAGTGGGACATTAAAAATATGGATGATGATGATGACGATGAAAGAGCTGCAGAATGCGGAAGGAGAAGAAATTACAAGCTACAATACAGAACAATGAAATTGGTGGTGATGAAGCACTCTCCAGATTATCAATTTCGTAATAAAGCTGTTTCATTGTTAACTCTTTGTGAGCTAAAGAGCTGAACTTGAGTTGAAGTATTACAGAGACTTCCGTTAATGGTCAGACAGCCATGACCAGAACAATTGGAGGGATTAACTTTGGGGAGTTAAA
>NW_013666801.1:139390-164449 GCF_000517525.1 Limulus polyphemus
GTTATAATACTTCATATCACCGTAATTGTAGTCAAGAATGGGTTATAATACTTCATATCACCGTAATTGTAGTCAAGAATGGGTTATAATACTTCATATCACCGTAATTGTAGTCAAGAATGGGTTATAATACTTAATATCACCGTAGTTGTAGTCAAGAATGGGTTATAATACTTCATATCACCGTAATTGTAGTCAATAATGGGTTATAATACTTAATATCACCGTAGTTGTAGTCAAGAATGGGTTATAATACTTCATATCACCGTAATTGTAGTCAAGAATAGGTCACAATACTTCATATCGCTGTTTATGTACTAATGAATTGGTCAATGTTTCATACCACTGTTATGCACTTAAGAATATGTCATAATACATCATATCACTGTGTATTCACTCAAGAATATATGGTAATACATCATACCACTGTGTGTTCACTCAGTAATATGTCATAATACATCATATCACTATGTATGCACTCAAGAATAGGTCAATGCTTCATACTACTGTGTATTCACTCAAGAATATGTCATAATATATCATATCACTGTGTATTCACTCAAGAATATATGGTAATACATCATACCACTGTGTATTCACTCAAGAATATATGGTAATACATCATACCACTGTGTATTCACTCAGTAATATGTCATAATACATCATATCACTGTTTATGTAGTCAACAATAGGTGAATGTTTCGTATCACTGTATATGTATTCAGAAATAATAGCACTAGTTAATATTTTAATACAACTATTACTATTTGAAGTTTAAATAGGAATTTACGTTTTTCAATGCGCATATTTTTTATTGCTTTGAAAAGTAACAAATTCAAAAATTATTTTCTGTATAAACTTCCTATAAATCATATTTTCTCCTTTTTGTGGTCTACTTTAGATTGTTTGTTTGTAATTAAGCACAAAGCTACACAATGGGTTATCTGTGCTCTGCCCACCACGGGTATCGAAACCCGGTTTCTAGCGTTCTAAGTCCGCAGACATACCGCTGTGCCACTGGGGAGCGTCTACTTTAGATCGAGTAGTCGCTTTAATTTTCTTGTTAAATAATATTTTGAGTTACTGCTTTGTACGATTTACCTTTGATTATAATTTGACGTGTCAGAAATAATAGATCGGAATGCTTACGAACTGTGTTTTAATTTTTCGTAGACCTACTTTTTACAGTTTTCACGAAATCAAAATAATGACTCGAAACCTAATGTCAGCAAAACAGTTTTGAGCTTGATTTCCACAGGGAGCTTTGCAGCTAGGATTAAAACTAAAACTTATTGTAAGTCAAATAATAATAATAACAACTTGAAAGCTGCATTCCAACAAAACAGAATTTAGCATAATAGCACTATATAGAATATTAATAATAAACATTTTACGTCAAGCAGTAAGTAGTTTCATGAATCGAGGTTATTATAGTAAATAATTCAACTGGGATTACAATAATTGCAAATAATTAATTCGAGCCTGTCCCTAATTTCAAGGTGATAAACTAGAGGGAAGAAACCTAGTAAAAGTAGTTAATTATTGGGTTTTTCTTCTTGAATCAAATAGTGCATCTTACCTTCATTCTTATAGAGCATGAAGGTAACAAAGTGCGGAGCGTGTTTTTGCGGCAAGCGCAAATCCTCGGTTTCACCGCCTTAGAAAAACTAGGCCACGCCCGACACACACCTCAGTGAAAGAAAGGAAAGACAGCTCACAATCTTTATGATCTTTGTGTAAGCCCGGCACCACCCAGTAAAGATAGAAACGGCAGCTCCTAATTTTTATGATATAAGCGTAATCCCTGGGCATAAACCCTTGAGACTACAAACTGTACAGAAACACTAATGAACGAAAGGTGCGATCCATTTTAATCAATCTAATGCTGTTTCTTTGAAACTAAATGTCTTTGATTGAATTGTATTTGGGAAATTTGATTAACCAGAAACAATTTCTAAAATATCAGTACGCGTTTTTTAATTTTATTTTTTAAAACATAATTGTCTTTTAATAAGTTGTGGCGTAAAAAAAAAAGAAATATTTCTTGCGTTAGTGTTAATTTTTCACACGTTAACTATTCAGAATACATATGTTGAAGCCTATTGTTTATTAAGCCCAACTATCTAGAATACAATTATTTTACAAATAAAAATATCTGCTTATAAAAAAAGACTATGTCCAGAAATAAAATATCCTAAAAATACTTTTCTAAAAACGAATTTATTGCGAAAAATCCTATTTTTTATGGCCTCAAATACAACATTATTTTCATTAAAATAATGTTGTATTACTGAGAGTTTTAAATTAACCCGAAAATACACACACACACACTTTACAATGTGTATTTTTCCAACCAAGCGTTACGCCAAAACGTTGTTTTTGTGGACGCAATTAGTTTTCTTCGGTACTTCCAATGGAAATTAATGTTGTCCTTGTTCTGTCTGTGTTTCCATTTTGTGTTATGTCACAACTAATCATTAAAGGAAGAATTACATGAATTCTATTAATGGCTTCAGGAATGTAATTAACCACCTAATTTGTTTTAGCTAGAACTAATGAATTACATATACTAACCCAACTTTTATCCACTATTTATTTCTCTCTCTGTTTGTCTGTATATATATATATATCTCAATCGAATCCTCATATGAGTCACTCAAGTTTAATTTTATACAATGTTAATTATTTTCAACCGTGTGAAATATTTGTTTTACATAAGGCACAGACTCTAATGTGATTTCTGCTACTCATTTTGCTCTCTGTCTATACAGATTCACACAGAACAGGGCACATAAACTATAATTGTATAATATTTTACCATCTTTTGAAATGATTGGACGTCCCAGAGGCTAACGTAACAAGAGTGGCTTGTCAATGATGGTAGATTTATTTTCTTTATTTCAGCATTGTTCTAAAATGTTAGGTTTGATTATCTTTGTTCTTTAAAAACTCTTCGTGTGGCAGAGAGTAATTGTAGATTCAATTCTGGTCAGGAACTGTTAATTTCATTAAACGCTGAAATATACTTTTATTGAAATATTATCGATATTAATCTAATAGAGTTAGATAAAACTAGTATTTTATAATTTTTATTTGGTGACTTAGGAAAGCTTATGATTAAATACTTAACAAATCTTCGTACGTCAAATTGTTAGAGTTTTTAAATTCTAGGTCAAATAAAAAAGCTAAATAATATAGATAAAAGAGTCATTTATTGACATTTGTTTCGTCATAACTAAATAATATGGTGAAAAGAGTCATTTATTGATTTCTATTTCGTCATAACTAAATAACATGGTTAATTAAAAGATTCATTTATTGATCTATGTTTCGTCATTACTAAATAATATGGTGAAAAAGAGTCATTTATTGATTTCTATTTCGTCATAACTAAATAATATGGTTAATTAAAAGATTCATTTATTGATCTATGTTTCGTCATTACTAAATAACATGATTAAAAGAGTCATTTATCGATCTCTGTTTCGTTATAAGCTAAAAGGCTATCAATATTATTTAAACTTATGCTAAATATCAATCACAGTAGACTTATAGACAAACCATTTCCTTTGAAAATTTTCACTTCAGATAGAATAAAGTTTTTATGATGTATTATGACACAATGTAAATAACACCAGTTTTATTATTTTGGACTGCTGTGTCTAGGAATCAAGCACACATATTATTCTTATAAATAACTTAACATGTCCAACATCTTTAATAAATAATAATGTTTAGACAAAAAAAAGCAATAAAAAAAATGTAAAGAATATTTTGAACTTCTATATACATTGTAGAAACAATTTCTACTGTTGAGCCTTTTTTTGGGGGGGTATTCGTAAAAGAATAATGCAATGTTCCACTCTCTTAATGAAAATTTAAACATTTGGTTTCCTTAACTTCAAATTCTACACATTAGCTTACCTAATGTTCACTTACTAACTAACTTCTCTTGTATGTACAGGAGTCTCTCATATTTTCTTCGTCGTATCAGAAACTCAATATTCAAACTGACTATCAAATTTTACTTATCATAAGACATTAGTATTAGGCCTATTTCTTTTTCAAACACTGCATTCTTAATCTAGTCTCTTAGGAATTTTCAAGAATTAGAAAAGTGTATTGTAATAATAGTATTCCAACCACACTATATTTGTCACATCTATTTCTGACGACGAGTTTCGCTCAATACAGAGCGTGGATGCAATGAACACAGCAGGGGTCGGAACACTATTTATATAGACTATTTTATACAACAACAATAATTATAGTGTGTAATCCTTTTATAAGCAGTTTTTATCACAGACTAACACTGACAGTATACTATGGAAAGGTCATACATACAAACTCCAAACAATGAGGACTCTTTCAACCATATAACTACTTAGTCTGATGCACCACAGTTGATGAAGCTGACCCGTCATGTGTAAAAACATGTGACGTTTTCTTTGGCCTAAGGCTAAAACCCCAATCATTGTGTATAAGTTCAAATGTTTGTTGACAAATCAGAAATTCTATTTCCATATCTCTTTTAAATTTTCAAATCTTCACTATATGTACACTCATGAATTATAACACTTAAACATATTAGTTCCCCATAGAATCAAATAATCGATACATCTTCCCACACAAATGAACATCGTTTATAACTGAAAGAGTTTGTATACAATTCATTACTTGGCAGAGTTCAATAAGAAATATGTACTCTATCAATTGTGCTACATAGAGTTGACAAACTTAATGTGTTCTTCCTTGGAAGATTAAAGTAAAACTTGTAATTAATTAATGTTATCAATAAAAAGGTTCTTGACAAAATATCCAAATTTTGTTGTTTTTTACTATTCTCACATAAAAGATGTGGTTTACAAAAATACACATCTATTATCTCATATTTAATAATTCCAACACATTTATTGTATTACTCATATGAAGATAATAATTTACATCATCACTTGATTTATAATTAAAGGTTCTTTCGAGGATCAACAAATTTTGAGAATGATAATGTCATGAATGTACATTTAATGTTTTATATTGTTATGTGCAGCAAAAGAATAGATCAATTCGATTTTTCTGACTATTATATTCAGTGGCATATAAAATCCGTTTTTCATTAATTAATTTAGACTTAAAGTACAGTTAATACACAATTTAATATAGTTGTAAAGTATATTCTGTAATGACAAACATCGTATCCATCGTCGTCTTCATCTTCTAGACGGATCCTTGTTTAAAAAACATTATGCTGTTTATTCCGAATACCAACAACTCATTGCAGCAATAATTAGGGAATAACTACGTGCTTAGTCATATGATTGTTTAGATAATACAACTTTGCATAAACAAAACACATAGGACACTCACCACAGTGATTGGACCTAAGATTCTCGTTGATTGCCTCTACATTTGGGAAATTTCCAGAACATATAACAAAGGGAATTTTATTCATTCAGCGTAATTAGATAGATTGACAATATGTTCATGACCTTCATTCTCATTACTCATTTATATGATGGTTAGTTATGACTAATGATTGAATACACATGCTCTCATACTAACCAAGGTAGGATTCTTCCACAATGACTCACAAAATCTAAGTGCAAGTAAAGAAGAATATTGTTTAAATAAAAGATAGTTTGTTTAATTAAATTCTGCTTGTTATTTCAGTATTTATTATATTTACCTAAAAACTACATCAACTTTACAAACATATTAAACTCAAATGAAATATGTATGATATTTGCGATTTTATTTTACAGCACAACGAATAATAATTGTATGTATTCGAATGGTAACATAGTTAGTTGTTTACGGGTAGTGTTGATAAGGTCAGAGATAAGTTCAGACATATCCTAATTTTTAATATCTGTCTACCAGAAACAGTTCCGTCAAATCTGGATAACATGTCAAATATAAATATCCTGTCCCTTTCACCACTAATAATCAGGTTGATGTAGTTCTACTACATGAAAGAAAGAATGCTGAACCAACTTTAAAGTGTAAGTATATCATTACATATATTCCTTTGCTTATTATTTACTATTATTTTCTGTTTCTTTTGCATATTAATGCTTGTTTTCAGTCGTATTCATTATATAAATAAATAGTACTACTGTCTTTTACTAATTATAAACATATATGTATTATATTTTAATCAATTTCAGCTGGAAAGCAAAGAAATGCTGTTGAAATTAATGAAATAACAAAAAAAAGATCAAATTCAGTATTCAAGAAGAACCAGTAAAATAGAAGAAACGACAGTAGGTTTCCTCTACTATTATACAACGTAAATAAGCACCTGATTAATCTCATTCCTTTCCTATTGGGAATGATCGTTACATCACTCTATCAACTTCGGAGAATAATTTGAATATTCATATTCGACAGTTCAAAAACTATGTAAAAGGAAATCAAGGAAGGTATCACTTTTTCTTCAACAGAATGGGAATAATTTAAACAGTGGATCCCAACCATTAGTGTAGCTGTAAAGAGGATAACTGAAAAAGATTTTCTACTAGAAGGACGGAATTGTGTAATTCATGTTGGTGTGTTAATAATGATCCCTCTGTTTTATCTATTTATCGATATGATTAACATGGTATTGATATGACATCTGATATTAGTTGTTTTATCAAAATCAGAATTTATGCACTCACATTTTTCAATTTGATACTTATTTAAATATGATACTTGATGTTCACGATGAAAAGAAATTAATAATCATATCAAATCAATTCTTATAATACATATGCTGAACAAGTGTATCTTATTTTACAAGCACTGAAGAAAGGACAGTGTGAAGTATGTTAAATTGACAATCTCAGTTAGACTGATTATTTTTATACAACGTTAGACCATGATGAATGCTTATGCCATTTTTGAGACCCTACTGACCTTTGTGGATAAGTTATATTGCTATCAATGACCACAACTTAAGAAAGAACCGGTTGTATTGTCACTTAATATTTGAACATAATGAAAACAAGAACTAATATATTTCAGATTCATCTGATATATAACAACATAGAACACTGATTGTAACTGTAAAAATTAGATTATTCTCACACAGATATTGAGAATTTTTAAATGGTATAATACTTACAGAAATTAGATATATTCGCTGTAGTAAGAGCACTGTTATTAATATGATGCATCATGATTCATTTATGCTTTGTAAAAGATCACAATCTCTTTTACTCTAGTGTTGAACGAAAGTTTGATGTGTTGACGTTTTTGATGATTTCTATGGAGACAGAGTTAAAAACATCAGTCTCTAATACGATAAAATGACTGGAAATGTATTAAATACAGTGATGTTACATCACTGTATCATTGGAATAATAAATAGCATGAATTCCAAAGTGGACGTTTTCAATATGGTGATATATCAGTTTTATGAACTCACGACCAAAGGTATTGTCAGCAAGAAACAAATCTATTATTTTACAGGAAATCAATTCATAAAGCACGTTCATATAGATTCACATAAAGAGAATGTCGGACATTCAACAATGTCATAAGATTAAGGTTAATCATTTATCTCCAGAGATCACTGGTCAATGATATATGACCTGTTTAGATCATGCTTATTATAGTTAACATAGTACTATTCCTACCATATAAAGTAACAATAGAGTTTGAGTTTTACATCTTAAACGTCAACGAAATTGTTAAACAATTTACGAAAATTAGTAAAGTTCATTATAGTAACAGAAATACGTGATATAGCCTTGTCGTATTTCTGTTACTATAATGAGCTTTATGACTGTAACTTAAGGGAGAAATGTGTGACAAGGTGATATAGCCTTGTCGTATTTCTGTTACATAATGAGCTTTATGACTGTAACTTAAGGGAGAAATGTGTGACAAGGTGATATAGCCTTGTCGTATTTCTGTTACTATAATGAGCTTTATGACTGTAACTTAAGGGAGAAATGTGTGACAGGGTGATATAGCTTTGTCGTATTTCTGTTACTATAATGAGCTTTATGACTGTAACTTAAGGGAGAAATGTGTGACAAGGTGATATAGCCTTGTCCCCTGTCACACATTTCTCCCTTAAGTTACAGTCATAAAGCTCATTATAGTAACAGAAATACGACAAGGCTATATCACCTTGTCACACATTTCTCCCTTAAATTACAGTCATAAAGCTCATTATAGTAACAGAAATACGAGAAGGCTATATCACCCTGTCACACATTTCTCCCTTAAGTTACAGTCATAAAGCTCATTATTGTAACAGAAATATGACAAAGCTATATCACCCTGTCACACATTTCTCCCTTAAGTTACAGTCATAAAGCTCATTATTGTAACAGAAATATGACAAAGCTATATCACCTTGTCACACATTTCTCCCTTAAGTTACAGTCATGAAGCTCATTATGGTAACAAAAATACGACAAAGATATATCACCTTGTCACACATTTCTCCCTTAAGTTACAGTCATAAAGTTCATGTTAATACAAAATATATTCTTCATTAATTAATTTATACTTAAAATATAGTGAACGCACAATTCATTATGGTTGTAAAATATATTTTGTAATGATAAACATTGTACAATAAATGTGTTAGAATTATAAAATGTGAGATAATAGATGTGTCTTTTTTGGGAACCATATCTTTTATTGTGAGAAATGGTAAAAAACAAGAAAATTTAGATATTTTGGGAAGAACTTTTTTTATTGGTAACATCAACTGTTTAAATTTTTTTCTTTAATCTTCCAAGGAAGGACATATTATGATTGTCAACTCTATGTGACAAAATTGATCCAGTATTTATTTCTTACTGAACTCTGCCAAATACAAAAACTTTACACAAACTTCTCCTTTCCAGTTATAAACGATGGTGTGGGTAAAATGTATTGACTATCTGATGAGGGTACGGCATGGCCAGGGGGTTAGGGCGCTTGATTCACAATCTGAGGGTCGCGGGTTCGAATCCTCGTCCCACCAAACATGCTATCCCTTTCAGCCGTGACGGTCAATCCCACTAAAAAGAGTAGCTCAAAAGTTGGCAGTGGGTGGTAATGACTAGCTGTCTTCTATTTAGTTTTTCACTGCTAAATGAGAGACGGCTAGCGCAGATAGCCCTCGTGTAGCTTCGTGCGAAATTCAAAAACAAACAAACAATTGTCTGATCCTTTGTTGAAGTTTAAATCTTATAATTAATGAGTGTACATAAAGTGAACTTTTGACAATTGGGAAAAGATACGAAATATAATCTCTGATTTCAAGAAATATTTAGAATATTATATGTTTAAATCATTATAAAGTGTTCTACTGATAAAGTAACATTATAATCTACTATTTTGAACTGATTTAGTTTGAACAATTTATGTTAAAACAGTTACAACATATTGAGCTTTGAATCATATCTGCCTCCCCCCTCCATTTGGTAAAAAGTCAACATGACATAATCTGTGAACTTTAGGTTGTCAGTGATCTGGCAGTTCGAAGACTTAGATACACTGATTGGGGTTTTAGCCTTAGGCCACAAAAAACGTCACATGTTTTTTATACATGACGGGTCAGGTTCACCAACATGCCTTAAAGTGTGATACATCAGACTAAGTACCAATAGGGTTGTTTTAAAAACAAGTTTGACTGCAGAGTGTTGTTAAAAAATCTACAAATAACTTGTTCTATTAGTTTTTCAATATTTCGCTGGTATTAGCATTTAAGCTACAACGATACTATTCGGTGATATCTCAAGAATAACCATAACATGTGAGTTAAAAGGACTAAAAAACTCCATAAATACTATATATGCACACTACCCATATAAGAGGCCTTATTATATTTCTTCGGTATGCTGACCCTAACTGTGTTGATGAGCTTTGAATAAGCAAAACTACAATACACAGTAGAGTGTACGGGGAATCAAAGAATATATTAGGTCTCTACGTCCATGGTTATATTTTCATATTACCTTTGGTGAGATAAAAGAAAACTACAATATAATCAACCAGTTGATCCGCTGTATAATACCGAATAATGTATTTGGCACTATGCTACACTATTATTCACATTCAACCAGTTGATCCGCTGTATAATACCAAATAATATATTTGGCACTATGCCACACTATTATTCATATTCAACCAGTTGATCCGCTGTATAATACCGAATAATATATTTGGCACTATGCCACACTATTATTCACATTCAACCAGTTGATCCGCTGTATAATACCGAATAATATATTTGGCACTATGCCACACTATTATTCACATTCCTAAGTTAATTTAGGTTACTAAACTCTCTGAGCAAAATAATAGTTTGATTGTGGAATGACTTAAAATGGCACACATATTATTTAAGGTTATTTTTGATCTTCTTTAGAAACAATTAAACTTTATTTACATTTTTTCTATGCTATATGTGATAATATGATATATCACCACATTTCTGACTTTCAAGAACTTTTCATTTTACGTGTATCGTGTTCTTTAACATAACTTTCATTAGAATAGGGAACTTTTTGGTAAGGGCGTCAACATTTCTTGAAACACTTTAATTACTTCTCGAGTAGGGTGTGTATAGATTCAGCACCACCAACTTCTTAAAGCTATATACTTACAACTTTCTACTTGCACTTGTAAACTTACTTTGCGAACTGCGTCTATTGTAAGAATTTTAGCTTTAAAGTCCAATATTATATAACTTATTCAATACTGATATTTAGGCCTAACTGTTTTTCTATCTTTTGATTTCGTTCAAAGATTTTGCAGACTAACGGAAAAAGATGTACCCAAGAAACTGTTTTCTCTACATTACAATGTATTTGTTATTGCAGAGCTTAAGTTCGCAGTTTCTCGAGTTCTCATCAATAAAGTGTTGAGGATTTTCGTTAGCTGTTAGCACGTGTATTAGGTCGTTTATAGCTTTTCATCTATTTTCTGGTGTTGTACAAATTCTGTTAATACGGTAACGCTGTCCAATAAGAGTCACACTTTCGTTCTGTGAATTGTAATGACGGTAAACTAGCTTGAACAAGGCTTACGATAATGACAAGTCTTCTCTTATCTAAAATATCTGAGGATTAGTGTGAAAAGTGTGTAGAGTCAGCATGTTGTAAAAGTTGTTAGAGCCAGCACTGTATTAACGTAGGAAACTGTTTGGAAAAGCATATAAAAAATTAATTCTCCAAGTTATTGTACATTTTTAATGTGTCTATTAAACTGGAAAAAAACTTCAACATCTGGCTTCTTTCCAGGGGCTACTAAATTAATTAGCGCTTACCTGTAAACTATTACCGAAAAAATTCACAGCTAAAAAAAACATCTATATTTATAATATTTAGTAAGTAGTTTTAGTAAGTAGCCAGTAAAAATATTCTTCTTCTTAATTAGCCCCCCCAGTGGCACAGCGGTATGTTTGCGGACTTATAACGCTAGAATCCGGGTTTCGATACCAGTGGTGGGCAGAGCACAGATAGCCCATTGTGTAGCTTTATGCTTAATTGCAAACAAACAAATCTTCTTAACCTTTATTTCGAAAGCGCGTGACAAAACCGACATTCTTATTCACAAAGATGAGGAAACAAGAAATTTCTGCAACAAGAACAAAATAAGATCTAGAAACTATTTTGTGACAACCTTAAAATATTAGAAAAATATGAGCTGCTTAATAAACTATAAAAAAATAAAAATAACGGATTGTTTATCTTGTTACGAAAAGTTTTCGATTGAAAATAAATTGAAATAGTTGACCTAAAACGATTACTGTCACTAAAACATTTACAAAATCACACAGAATTAAAATTAGACAATCCACAAAATAAACAATAACAATAATAACTTCAGTATTTTTAGGAAGTAGAAGTTTTTGAGATTTGAGAAACCTGATAACCTGAGTCTTTAGGAATGGCAAATCTTCATTCTTCAGAAGTAAATTCACACTTGAAACTTTATCAGCTTTATTATTTTGTAAGAACGTCATAAAATCATGTGTATCTTTTTTTTAGAATAATAATTTGCTGATATAGAATTTGAAAAAGCGCTAAGAGGATAATTAATGTCTTAAGAGCTTCAATTCGCCTTAATTCTATCATAATTTTAAAACTAACTTCAATTCATTAATAATAGCAATGTTTATATCCTCTTCATCACTTTCTCTCATATATTATGACTAATTTAAATAGAAAACATCTTACTCCAAAACAGTAAAGAAAAACACAAATTTAAAGTTTTTGTAGTCACCAAATAAAAAGGAAAATATCTCCATTTCAAGGAAAAAATGTATAAGGAATGCATACATATATAAGTATCTAATGGATTAATTCGTTCTACATAAAAGTAAGTTTTGTTTAGGACTATAGAACAAAATGGATCAGGGACAATATTTCATATACTCTTAAAGTTAATAACATTGATAACCTTATTTTAGTTAACTACACTCATCCTAGCTAATAAAACTATTTTCGATTATTATAAATGTCACTAAATGTAGCTTTATGTCTCAGGTAAGATACAGTTAGTTGGATAATTTGATGTCTTTGTTTTGTAATCCTACTTTATATGATTTTTATGTTTATATATTTTCAGTTATGATAAATGTCACTAAATGTAGCTTTATGTCTCAGGTAAGATACAGTTAGTTGGATAATTTCATATCTTTGTTTTGTAATCCTACTTTATATGATTTTATGTGTAATGAAAAGCAAAACAATATTTGGTGTATAAACAATAAACATAGTACATTTGTTTAAAATATCTAACCGCTAGTAAATAAAATATAATTACAATATTAGATCGTGAAGAGAACAATAACGTTCTTCTTATCTCGTCCATATTTTCACAGTCTTACTTTCTTATAATATATTTCATTGAATAGTTTACATATTATGAACTGAACTTCTGAAAGATTGTCTATCAAAATTGTCATGTGTATTCTAGCTCCCAAGACAAAGAAATCACAAACTGGTCAGTAGTTTTTTATTATACTGACTGTTTCAACTATTACACTGCCTGTTTCACTTTATTAGAGCTCCCATTACATATACTTCGATATACTATATAAACTGAACTAGTTACATGATATCGCACTTATAAAAGCAGAGACGTAATCATACCACGGTTATTTTGGAAGACGATGGGTAACAGCAAGGATCTATTCGACAGTTCAAGGGTAACGATTAAGGGTATCTATCTAATAAGGTTATTTTTATGAAAGATCGTTCCTGTAATCGATTATTTAAAGTCAGCTGTGATAATGGTCTATCAACAATCGTTATCACAGTGGAATGTTTTTACCACTAAGAGAAATTGTGGCTACAAAGTTGTGGCGACACACAAAGGTAAGGGTCAACTGAGAAAGGCTGTAAAGTGAAACAGATCTAAGACTGTGTTCAAATTGATTCTCATCTTCATCAGCCATTAACTATTTCCAACGTTCCATCATCCAACTTCAGAATTTGCGGAAAATACCGATGGAGTCGTAACAAAGTCCCCAATCAGTGTAATTTTTACATTATGCTACAGGGAATTCGTAAAATAAACTTACCAGTTATAATATCTTAGAATCTAACATTATTGATAACACTGTACTTGTGTTACAATTTCATAAGAATATAATATATTGCATATTGTGTACCTAATCATGATCAGGCAATAAGGTTAGATCTCACTCAAAAATAATAGACAGCTAACTAAAACCGAAAGGTTAAAAGATATTAAATATTGTTTATTTAGTCAAGGATAATGATTGTTAAATTACATAGGCTAATTGGGTTGAACATTCTTGTTTATCATTTACACGTTAAAGAAAAACTACAAGAAATTGTTCAAACGTGTTGCAAACATGCTACAAACACTCCAGCTGAGAATAAACATAAAAATATGTAATGGAAGGTATTGAATCATCTCTGTGTATTAAACGATTTGTGTACTGTTAGACAACTGGTGTTGAACAGATTATTGGTTTATTATGGTTGATGAACTCTACCTTAATAAGGAATTCAACGCAATTTATGCTTTATCTTTAACTGTTTTACCTCAAAATACCAGTTAAACATAATTCCCAAACAACATACTGATGAGCTAAGTGTTAGTAACCAAAACTTCGTAAAAACGATTAATAATTTGTTATTATTATGAAGATACCTTGTTATTTTTCATGTTTGAACAGTATTATTTTCAAAATCTCACAATCGCCAGTACATAACAAACTTCCTACAATGTTCTAACCAACACTGCTTTATTTATTCCACTTACGTTTTCATCTAATGAAAAAGGTTTTAGTTTCATGTTGTAGTGTTAACAAAGTGGATTTTAGATCACTATCTGAAAACGTAACCAGTGAAAAATCAATAAGCTTATTTACCCACATTTGTTGCATAGCCGATTGAATGTTGCGACATACCTATAAATCATTGGTAATTATTCCTAAGAAGATAACGTTTAGATTCCGGAAAGGAATCAACTTTAAGTTTGAGGGTTTATAACGCTAACATTTGGGGCATAGTCCCAACCGTGGTCATATCACAGATTGTCCATTCTGCAAGTTATTTCTTCAGAATAAACAAACAAAACCAAAGTCTACGAAATGTAAAACGGTTACACAGAAAAACGGAAGTGTTAACATTCTTAAAGAATTAAAAAATTTTAATAGTTGCATTTGTTTAAAATATTAGCTCATAGAAAATGTGAAAACTAGTTAACTTTTCATCAGAAATTTCTAACAATAATGCTACTAAATGTGTTTATTTAAACATAATTTAACCCATTCCAATTTTTTTCCAAAACATTATTAATCGAATATCATTTAATGAGTTTTTCTACTTATATTTTTTTAAACCTTCAATTTCCATACTATATTATATCTTATGCACTGCATTATATCTTATGCACTGCTTTATATCTTATGCACTGCACCAAAAACAAAACAGTATAAAATGAGCAAACACCTTACTGGAAAATTACACTTGAAAGCAGTTCTATAAATCATTAGTTCGGTGCGTGTTTCGTGATTTCTGTTTGGAGAATTATTCTTGTTGTTCACAGTTTTTTATAGGTGTTACCTGCTCTGGTTAGACAATACCCGGATTTTATCTCCAGATTTGATAACTTAATGTTTTGTAGTTTTCTTTATCCATTCAATTGGGAGATTAAATTTGGTGGCAAGCAGAGGTTCTTTTTGTAGACGGATAAACTGTACAGTTGCTCCAATGTTGGACACTGGACATACAAAGAAACATGTGGTAGATCATTTCAGTACATCCATGTCTGCTTGGGGAATGTTGTGGATATATCATCAGACAATAAACTGAACACTAAACAGGGTTACAGAAGGTCAACTACACAGCTTGCTGATCGCTGTCAATTCGATGTTGTCCTCCCACTACTAATGAACATAATATGGAATTCAGTAAAGCATGTGACCAAGCGCCAAGGAATTGACATCGCAAGTCTGGTCAAACATGAAGAATTTGTATAGGTTTTGTCAGAATCCCTCCGAAATTAGTAGAATTGTCCCTTAATATCTGTTTTCTTCAAAGATGTGTCGTGTATCTATCAATGATTGGCACAATTGTTTAATAGAATAGTGTTGCATATAAGTGATTCCTAGAGTTTCATTTATGTCTTAGATGGCATTAAAAAAAATAGAGGCTCGATTACACTTTCGAGTAACTGATATACTGCTCAAAGACATTGGCGTGGCGTTAGACCCAATTGTATGATCTCAGTCGAATGTAGCCAGACCCGTTTTTGTTTTAATGTCGATATCACACTGCCTGGAATGCGATGTACTGTCTTGAATTAGGAACTACATACGTCATTTCATTTATAAGTATATAAACTGTTTTAACTAAAACTTTTAAGTTTTATATAGACTGTTTTATAATTCCTTCTGTTAATAAGACCCGGTTGTGCTGTGTGAATAGCGTTCCGTGGCTGTGAATGTGATTGTCCTGGCCGGTTGTGGTCTATGGATAGCGTTCCCTAGCTGTGAATATGATTATCCGGGCCGGTTGTGCTCTATGGATAGCGTTCCCTAGCTGTGAATATGATTGTCCGGGCTGATCGTGCTCTATGGATAGCGTTCCCTAGCTGTGAATATGATTGTCCGGGCTGATCGTGCTCTATGGATAGCGTTCCCTAGCTGTGAATATGATTGTCCGGGCCAGTTGTGCTCTATGGATAGCGTTCCCTAGCTGTGAATATGATTGTCCGGGCCGGTTGTGCTCTATGGATAGCGTTCCCTGGCTGTGAATGTGATTGTCCGGGCCGGTTGTGCTCTATGGATAGCGTTCCCTGGCTGTGAATATGATTGTCCGGCCGGTCGTGCTCTATGGATAGCGTTCCCTGGCTGTGAATGTGATTGTCCAAGTTAGTGTATCTGCTGTAAAAACGCATTTCGCTCTTTGTGGCCGTGCGTTTGCTGTTAGAGTAAGGGAAAAATTCTATCATCTGGACAGACAACAGTAGTCCAAGCGTTGGCGGTTGGTGCTGTTAACTAGCTGTTTTCCATCTAATTTGTCACTGCTGAATTAGGGCCGGCTATCGCAGATAGCACTAAAGTAGATTGGCGCGAAATTCGAAATAGGTGGTTGGTATTACTATAGGGGTTTATTAACCTCCTTATGTTGATAACCTATATATTTATTCCTGTAAGTATTTATTATCCTCCTAATGTTGATGAATTATATCTTTGTTCTTATAGGTGATTATTACCACCCTAATGTTGATAACCTACATATATATTCCTATAGGTTTTTATTACCGTCCTAATGTTGATAACCTATATAATTATTCCTGTACGTGTATATTACCATCCTAATACTGATAACCTATATATATATATATATATTCCTATAGGTGTTATTACCCTCATAATGTTCATAAATTATATATTTATTCTTATAGGTTGTTATTACCCTTCTAATGTTCATAAATTATATATTTATTCTTATAGGTTATTACCCTCCTAATGTTGATCACCTATATATTTATTCTTATAGGTGTTTATTACCCGCTTAATGTTGATAACCTATATATTTATTCCTGTAAGTGTTCATTACCATCCTAATGTTGATAACCTATATATGTATTCCTATAGGTGTTTATTAACCTCCTAATGTTGATAACTTATATCTTTATTTTCATGTAAGTCCTTTTATCAAAAATGACTTAGATTAAGATATATTTACATTAACTTCAAGATACATTGGTGGTTTATTTACTTTAAATAATCGGAGTATTACTGATTTAACTATTACCATATATCTTGCTTAATAGGACGTAGAAAATGCTACAATATTTTATAAACTTAAAACAGCCATAAAAATAAACAATAATTCTATTTAAATAAGTGTTTTTGATAAATTTTGAGATTTCTTTGAAAATTCCGTCTATTTTATACTTCATCTTTCTTCAAAAGGGCCCCCCAGTGGCACAGCGGCATGTCTGTGGACTTACAACGCTAGAAACCGGGTTTCGATACCAGTGGTGGGCAGGGCACAGATAGCCCTTGTGTAGCTTTGTGCATAATTAAAAACAAACAAACAATTTTCAAAAGTATGATCATTTCTCTTTTAATTCAATATTGCTGCATTTTTAATAACCTGGATTATTTTCATTTTATTGATTTAATTATCAGTAACATATTTAGTATCAAATATAAGATGTTACAATAGAAGCTTTGTCTGAATTTCTTAAACTCTGCAACAGTAATAAATAAGAATATTAATATTTATATAATCTGCTTTTATTTATTTATTTTTCTCCCTCTATTGGTTTATTCAACTACGTCATACCAGTTTTGGCGGGAACCATGTGCCAAGGTTATCTTTACTACCTAGAATACGTATGTACGGTAGCATACAATTACCATTACTAACAGTATCTTCATATAGTTGGGGCTGGCTAACTTTTTATTCATTTTTTAAGTTGGATGAAAAAAAATTCGTATTTGTTTTATAATAGAACTAATATTTAATTTAAATATTTTAGGTTGTCTTATACTGTTTATACATATATAGTTGGCTACTGTAATGCTTGTAATATAAACTTCAGGAAATAAGATTCTCTTATCGCCTCCAATTGCCCAGTTGTACTAATCTCTTTTAAGTATTTGTTTTATTGTGTTCCATTACCATCCTAAAACTGTCTGAAAACAATGAATGGTAGGCTTAGATATAGAATGTTTGAACACTTATCTGCCATGAATAAGTATATATTTTTTCTCATGTGAGAATTGCGAATTTGAATTAAGTCAGTTATATAGTGACTCCCAACCTCTGTGTATGTCCTACCTTCAGTTATATAGTAACTCCCAACCTCTGTGTATGTTCTACCTTCAGTTATATAGTGACTTCCAACCTCTGTGTATGTCTTACCTTCAGTTATATAGTGACTCCCAACCTCTGTGTATGTCCTACCTTCAGTTATATAGTGACTCCCAACCTCTGTGTATGTCCACCTTCAGTTATATAGTGACTCCCAACCTCTGTGTATGTCCTACCTTCAGTTATATAGTGACTTCCAGCCTCTGTGTATGTCCTACCTTCAGTTATATAGTGACTCCCAACCTCTGTGTATGTCCTACCTTCGCAGATGTCTCTCTTGCTGATTTACTGTTCATTTTTCTTTCGTTATAGATTATATGTTCTTAGGCACAAAGCTGCATAATAGGCTATCTTTGCTGTAATTCACATTATAAACGCTGGAGCTTACCGCTTGTATTTTGTTCGTTTTTGAACTTCTTGTCCAAAACGTTTATTTAAAATAAATGTAAGGGAAGGAGATGGTTTTGTGATGCTAGTTTTTCTTTAGATTTTAAAATTAGCTCAACTTTTGCATAATATATATAAGTGAATATAAAAAAATACATTAAAAGAAAAAAAATACATTCCCTTCTCATGCATTCTTGTTTTAATCCTGCTAATTTTGATAATTCAAGGATTCAGTTGTTATAAAGTTAAAACCTATTTTAAATATGTTACCAATTGCTGTTCTGTCACGCTTTTAACAACGCCAAGTCTTTGTCTTTAGCTCGTTCCAAAGAAGGCATGCAGTAAAACAATTAACGAAGGCGTGTGTTTTAACACTATTTAGTGAGGGTCGTACTAATCTCAAGTACAGTGGTTTGTATATCTAATGTGACGAGGTGGATGATTATGACATGATTACTTTGTGTGAAGTTAGACGATCATAAGATATAATTATTCTCACGTGAAAGTCTTACAAATTACTTTGTGTAAAGCGAGCACGCCCTTCTCATAACTCCAAGTAGTTTTATATCTGACAGATAGTTCTAGTAATGAGTATTTCACATTTGTAGTATTTGTGAAGGCAGGAACATTAATAATAATTCGCTTGACTTCAGACCATGACTTGTCTACATTCTGACATTTTAATAGTCAACAATTTAATAGTACTATA
The DNA here is from genome assembly GCF_000517525.1 of Limulus polyphemus. Lineage (NCBI taxonomy): Eukaryota > Metazoa > Arthropoda > Merostomata > Xiphosura > Limulidae > Limulus > Limulus polyphemus. The sequence goes on from NW_013666801.1 coordinate 158,783, forward strand.
GTTAAACAAACTATTAACGAACTTAAAAATCAAAGACAAAATACGTTTAATAAACAAATTAACTAATTAACTGAAACACTCCACAAAACAAAGGAAACCTAATCACTTGCATTATCCCATATATAGAAAATATCAGCACACCTCTATCAGAAATTCGGGAAACTAACACATAGATATAACGTTAACATAACGACTAGATTTATTTTCACCCCTGGAATGAAAATTAAACACATGATAAGTAAATTATATAACCAACCCATCTCACCAGGAAACATTTAGGTCAAAAGAACACCCCCTTACTACGACAGTTTTTCTGAACAAAATGTCATACTACTAAAACATGAGCCTGACATTAACAGAAGAAAAATCAGAGATGCCATATTTATAAAATCTAAAATTTCACAATTAACAAGTACCCATCACATCTCTGTATGTCTTATTTTCCCAGACATTCCTAATCTCATGCAAATATTTCGAGCAACATTTCCACATTTTCATATTTATTCACCTTTTGTTTGTTCTTTCTGTTGAGCCATGAATAAATAATATGTCACTTCATGCGGATTGATATGCACATGCATAAGTAATCAGTATCAATTCTAAAATATAAGCACTAAAACATTTTTTATCGTTAAAACTTGTGTACTTGGGAATGATCGAAACGTCGTACCTGTTTCAAAAGTCTTCTTTCTTGCTGTAAAAGCTGTAACTTTTAATTAAATAATAATAATTCACTATGTTGGCAACCGTATACATTATTATTCAGTTAGCTTCACTAAGAATGGGTAGTTTCTGTCTTAGGGACCGTTTATTTCGTTGGTTTTAGTCTACTGTGAATACCGTTTCCTTAGTAACCCCCAACGTATTCATTGGATAGCTTTCTCAAGTCAGGTCAAGTGCTCGTTGACATCGTATATTTATTTCAGTATACTGCTGTGATGTTTGTGGAATCCATTCTAACAATACTTTAGTTATCCTGCTTTTCTTGGCCTACTATATGTAATAACTTCGTGTTTTATATTTACATTTTAAATATTATAGTAGCAAAATAAATTAGCTCTATTCTGAGTTACTTTATTTATAATATTACCTAACATTTTGAAAGTTCTTGATAAACAGGGCTTAAAATGCGTTTCTTTATTTGTTTTAAAATTTCGCTCAAACCTACATACATCTTATGACACAAACACTGCTCCAAAGTATGGATCGCCTTTTGGATCCACATGGTCGTGAATCCTTGGATTCACAGAACAGCCACGCTAATTACTCAGCCTCGCCCGACCTGCCAAGACAGATGTTAAATATAATCTATTGGTATCACCAGAGGGAGTCGTTGTGTGCCCTTTTGAACTCAAATGCGTTTTGATGGTAGCGAAAATTCAATTTAATGATGCACAAACTGCCTTACGTAGCGTTATACATTCATAACTACTTTCTTTTACCAATGTATTGTTACGACAGCGGAAGTCGCGCGACGCTGGGAGCATGCGCTGGAGCTCTAGAAAGATGGAGGAACCTGTCGAACGTCCTAGCGTTTGCTAGATACGCCCTCTATTCTGTATATATAAGACCGGCGAGAAGTGACGATATAGATAGATAGATAGAGATAAATAATTGCAGACAGACAGAGACGGACAATTGAGTCAAGTGCGGTAGTAAGTAAAGTGTGAGAATCGTTCGTTGGGAATTATAGCGTGTGTTTAAGTGGAAATTCTGTATATTACAAAGTTGTATTGAGAAAGAATAAACTAGTTTTATTTAAGAAAGGACTTGTATCGCTGAAGTTTCTGGTAAAGAATTTCTACGGAAAATTAACAAACGACCAGAGACGTAACAGTATTTATTCAATCTAACATGAAACGTATCATGGACCATGGACAGGACTATTACTGTAGGATGGCTTACTTAGGACTACATGTATTCTTGATTTCAGAAACAATTTCAACCCACACAGACCTGTAAAGAAAATTATGTGGCATATTTGTAGACTGTAACATTTTTATATTTTATTTTACTCCAAATATAGTCTTGAAAAACTCTCCATTTTAATGTCAATTACATCTCTTTTTAATCTATATATGTATATATAAGTAAATCTACAACTCAATACTTGCTGGCAATGAGCCCCCTAGTGGCTCAATAGTAAGTATAAAGGTTTATAACGCTAAAAACAGGGTTTCGATACACCTGGTTGGCACAGCACTGACAGGCCATGCAGTAGCTTTGTGCTTAACATAAAGCAAACAAAACAAAATATGGAAATAATATAACATATTATCGTTCATTTCAATCTGTGTTCTTTAGTGGGTTATGACACAGTTTGTAAACACCAAGTTTTGAAATTATCACACAACTAGAAAAATAAAATCAAGGAACTACATCACGTATTTATGTTAAATATATCCTTATAGAGAGCTGTAGCATCTGTGTCTTGAAATAATATAAGGTAGGTTAGGATAACAATAAGGGCTATTAAACAATCAGTTTATATTGAAAAAATCAGCCACGGAGTCATACAGCATGAGAAGCTCTTAGCGCAGATTTCGTCAAACATTTCTAAGATATCGCGAAGTATGAATGAATTAGAAAATAATAGATAATTTGGTCAAAAACTAGGTTAAAACTAAAATCATTAATTTGTTTTTATACCGATCAGTACCGGCGGTGTTCACATAATGCGTCATATTGAATAATATTACTGTTACAACTCTCAGCATAAAGAACTGGAAAAATAATTTGGTGAAATCACTCATGATTTATGTAAAATAATTTTGTGGCCTCAGTAGAAAGTAGTGGAATTAATTACAATAATGATAATATTTTTGTTGAATTGTTTGAGATCCTGTAATCAACAAATTCATGTACTCACACGCAATTCGATGCATATTAAATAGTTTAGAAAAATGTGTTTAAAACACCGAAGGTCCCTCAGTAGTACAAGGGTTAAAAACTTATTAAAGATAACTAGAGGTAATGGCCAGACTAACTGATGAGTTCTGGTATTGAACGAAAAGCTTGTTGTACAGCGATTTGTGGGACATAAATGATAGATCAGAAATGCTACCTTTACACAGTTCTTATTTCAAACCACAATGGACAAATTAAAATCAATGTGAGAAAAAGGACATTTACAGTTAACTGGTTGATAGTCATCGCTCTTTTCAGTGGTATGCCAAAAGTGTTTAGTACAAACGTATGTGGTAATCCGGGAGTTTAAGATGAGATAATAGGAGGTAAGAATATAAAGGGTAATTCATATTTTTCTTTGAGGCAGCGGGTATCCGTGAATGTTTTGAAAAATGCATGCATTTACATGTTAATTTAACAATAATATTTCACTATTTCCCAATCCTTTTCATGAGTGTTGGTTCAAAAGTGATGTGTAAAATCTGATGGGATCTCACGTGCATATATGTTATCGTTATTTATTGTTCTAACGTTCTTTTTGTAAACTCCTCTTTGCTCACTAAAGTACGCCTTCAGGCAGTCAACTTCCAACATTCCCAAGCAAACTTTCAAAAGGAAATGGATCCTTAGTTTAAGTAACATACTTAGTAAGACTCGAATAGATCGATACAGTTCTAACTTTGAGTTGTTCATGTTTCTTTCCAAATCCATCTCACATAGACAAAGTTATTATCAGAATAAGTATGCATTTTATTAAACGACTGCGTATCTTATAGAAGAAATCTTGGACAACTGAAACGGTTATTGCTAATCATATATCAACTTTATTGGGTAATTCTGTAAAATTAAAGTATTAGGAGAATTATAACATATGCTATTGTTCTTACTTATACCTCTGGTTTGAAATTTATCAAATGCTACATATATTACATACACCATTAATGCGTTGTATCGATAAAAAAAATATCAAATAACCGTTTACTATATCACGTTATATAGTTGTCGATCTATATATATAGGTTTAATATTTTGCTTTTTGCATTTGTTGACTTAAAAATTGGCGTGAAAAAGTGAATACTAATTATCATATAATCAACTTCAGTTGGCTTAAACACGCTTTTCTGAATCTATGACCTCAGGAATAATACTACTCTAGAAAAAAATAAAGACAGTTTTGCTGAACCAATCCAGCCCTGCACAGATTTTAGTGCAATAATTGTTTTGCTAAAATCGCATTTAACTTTTTGTTTACGTTACCTTAAATAATAAAAAAAGATCTACATTAACTATTTTGTAGAAATGGTGTTATTTATACACTTTAATATTGTGTGAACAATATCAAACATTTCCTCGGGTATCAAAGAATAATTGTGTTATAAACGTGACACCCATATAAGCTTCGAGATATTTGTTCAAAATTACATAGCTTTATTACACTTGGAAATATATTTCATTTAGCCTTAATATAACTTGCTTACTACCATTGTAAGCAACCCTAACATGGAGTTGATTTATTTTAATTTTCTATTATTTTCGATAAATTCAATTTATTTGTTTAGAAAAGGCCTTGTACATTAATTCCAATGATGCTTCGGATTTTTTTTTTTATTTTACTTGAACCCCTTGTTGGAATAAACAAGTACAAATCGCTTCCGTATTAAGAAATCCAAATTAAACATAATCACCACCTATAAGAATACAAGTACTTGGAAAAATATATCGCTAAATAAAAAAGCTATGTAGGGTTGGCTACTGAACTTGAAAAAACGGAACCAAACAAGATAGGTATGTAAGTGGACATATCATTTGATCCGGCTAATGATCGCATAGCAATACTAAGCCGTTTTGACTTTATATGGAGAATAAAGTCCCTACATAGCTGGCTTTCCCTTCGTCTATCGAGAGCTTGATATTTGAATAGAATCTCACCTTTCATCATTATACTTTAGTTATCTTTAAAATACTGCTTTTAAGAATATTTTACAATAGAGTAACATTTTACGATTGGAAACTCTGGTTTTGTTTGTTTTGCCAGTGAGGAAGCCAGCAATGTAGGGATTTTATTCTCCATGTAAAGTCGAGACTGCTTAGTTTCCTGTGTTTAACCGGATCATGTGATATCTCCACTTCTATCTTTAATGCTGTCGTTTTGAGGCTAAAAATATTAATAGTTTTCTTTCTTTAAAATTCACTGGAATTCCATTTATCTCAAGAAAAATAGAGAAATTAAATCAGGCGCCACACTTAGCCTGATAATTAGCGTTGTCGGACCATAATTAGAAGGATTTAAAGTTTGCGACCAGTTGCCACAATACGCACATTGAAGTCGTAGGCGGTCAAATCCCGCAATTCACCCAGAAAAGGGTATTTCAAGAGTTGGTAGTGGGTAGGTATTGACTCTCTGCCCTTTCTTTATTAAACCAAATTAGGGAAAGCTATATGCAGATAGCCCTTCCGTAGCTTTTCGGCAAAATTGTAAACAAACAAATAAAATCTAAACAAAACTGGTTTAAATATATATATCTTGTAATAACAAAGGGAAAAAAATGCTGGTTTTCCGGCTGAAAATTTGGCTTGTAAGATAATGCCCTGGTTATATAACAAAGCACTATATGCTATCTTTACAGTCATGAAACATAGCTGAAGAATGTGCAAAACATGATAGTAAATAGTCAGCTATATTTTGTTTGTTTTCATAGTAGAATAATAAATTAACTACCATTATATAGTGGAATAATAACTTAATTACCGATATATAAT
>NW_013666801.1:165449-173013 GCF_000517525.1 Limulus polyphemus
GTGGAATAATAAATTAACTACCATTATATAGTGGAATAATAAATTAACTACCATTATATAGTGGAATAATAAATTAACTATCATCATATAGTGGAATAATAAATTAACTATCATTATATAGTGGAATAATAAATTAACTACCATTATATAGTGGAATAATAACTTAATTATCATTATTTAGTGGAATGATAAATTAATTGCCAATATATAATAGACTAATACATTAACTACCATTATATAGTGGAATAATAAATTAATTACCAATATATAATAGACTAATAAATTAACTACCATTATATAGTGGAATAATAAATTAATTACCAATATATAATAGACTAATAAATTAACTACCATTATATAGTGGAATAATAAATTAACTACCATTATATAGTGGAATAATAAATTAACTACCATTATATAGTGGAATAATAAATTAATTACCATTTTATAGTGAAATAATAAATTAACTATCATTATATAGTGGAATAATAAATTAACTACCATTTTATAGTGGAATGATAAATTAACTATCATTATATAGTGGAATAATAAATTAACTACCATTATATAGTGGAATAATAAATTAACTACCATTATATAGTGGAATAATAAATTAATTACCATTTTATAGTGAAATAATAAATTAACTACCATTATATACAGTGCAAAAATATGAAGCAAATATTTAATCTATAAAGAAGTATCTTCCTTACTCAGCTTTTCATTTGATGGAAATACATTCATATATTTCAAATATTTTCAATATTTATTAATATTTGCTGTAAAAGAACTGAAATGTAAGAAATGTAATATTTTAGAGTCGTATCTGTAAGATAAGTTGCTTTTATTGAAATCAACAGTTTTTGTTGTACATTTTCTGGTGTTTAAATTAAATAGTTTCAGACCGAATTCTTCCAGCAGCATTCATAGAATTTTTCATATTACGTGATGAAATGAAAATAAATTTGTTAACATAAAGGGTTTTTCCCTAATACCAGACCAAGACTGTAAGGCTCGCTTGCTTGTTTTTCTTTCATTATCTTTTTCTTGTTAATTGATAATTATATATTTTATTTGACTTCTTAGATGTTCAAGGTTGTGAAAACTATCCTAATTATAAACTATATTACGTTAATGCTAGTAATCCTGCAGTTTCCATGGCTTATAAAAAGTAAGTGTAAAAAAGATAAGGCTAAAATTTGCTCACTCATAAAAGTGATGATAACATTGTATTTCGTGTGGTTTCTTATAGTTAACGAGTAAATAAAGACGCAATCGAACCCAAAACTATTTGCCTAAACATCAACGTTCAAAAATCTTAATAATTTTGCCATTTTCCTTTCTTATACGCGTAAATGTAAAATATATATAAACCTTAAATTTTTCTGGGTCATAAATCTGGCAATGTCATTGCTTTAATTTAGTTAAAACGTGAATAGGAACATCATCAAAACGATAAACAACTTCCTAAATCAGTCTTAACAAAACTTATAATTTGACAAAGCGAACTTTGTACGTTCGAGTTGCTGTAGTATTGAGTTTGGAGGAATATAATGTTAAAACCGACAATTAAGTTCATGCTAAATTCAATGTTTAGTAATTGTGAAAATAAAAATTGTAAAACGAAATTATCCTAATACGAAACTTTTTCTTTCGTTTTGCGTGTTTAGTGAAATGCAAAATTACTTTTTATAAGAATTGATTTCAATTCATTCGTTTTCATTTTCGCCATGCATATGACAAAAAATAGGAAAACGTAAGTAAGAAATAACAACCCAGCTAACACATGACATTTCTAGATCGTTGCTTAATAGTTGTACATCGGTAAAATTCATTAATATGTATGTATGTATATATATATATATTCATCATTGACGTCTAACAGTCCCACAAAGTTGTCACAACATATAATGCATGACGTTGTCAATTTTACCAACGCACAACTATTGAGCAACGTTGTAGAAACGTCATGTGTTAGCTGTGAAGTATATATGTTCGGGTGCTAACAATGTGGTGCGGGTTTTCGTCTCATCAACACTACAGTTTAGTGATGCTCATTCCTTCAAAGTTACGTCACATAATGTATATTGGTTTTATGCTATGATAAGAAAACATGTTCGTACACATATGTTTTAGTTCAATATGAGAAACAGAATATTCAACTGAAAACTGCTACACATATAGTGACGAAAGCATATTGGATTTTTTAAGGTCTGGGAGGATAATGATAAATCTGGCATCAATCTGGTAATTTTTTTAAAATTATATTAATACAGCCTTCAGGGAAAACAACAATTAAGCGATATTCAAGATACAGCCTTCAGGGAAAACAACAATTAAGCGATATTCAAGATACAGCCTTCAGGGAAAACAACAATTAAGCGATATTCAAGATACAGCCTTCAGGGAAAACAACAATTAAGCGATATTCAAGATACAGTCTTCAGGGAAAACAACAATTAAGCGATATTCAAGATACAGCCTTCAGGGAAAACAACAATTAAGCGATATTCAAGATACAGCCTTCAGGGAAAACAACAATTAAGCGATATTCAAATTAAGTGGTGCTAGCGTATGTACTTAATTATGTATACAGAAATTAAAAGGAAAAGAGACATAAACTTTTAAGGCTGTGCATATTTTCATAAATATCTTATGTTCTCTTAGACTGTACGGTTTCTTTATTCATACTTTATATCAAACTACATGCAGGTGTGTATTCTTATGTTTCTTATATAGCCTTCCATTTTCAAGAAATAAATGTAATTTTTGAGTCCTAATTTACGCAATTTATCAAAGATTGAAATATATGCTAACTCGGTAAACTACTGTCTATTAAATGTTTGGACCAGGTTTGGTCAAATGGTAGCGTGCTGGGCTGCGATTCGCAAGATCCAAACTGTCATACTAATGAACACGCTCCATACATTATGTTGTGAGTGCGTTATAAAAGTGGGAGTCAGTCTTTAAATTTACCTCAAAGTTCAGAACAAAGCTTCTGTAGCGGTGAGTGCTGCTCACTAACTGACCTCCTTCTGGTTAGTATTTCAAAATTAGGGACAGATATACCAGAACTCAATATTTCTCTGACCTGTCCGTTTAGCACATGTGTCACATAAAGCTCCATTCATTATGGAAATTTCAATCCAATGAAATTATCATCATTATCCAAAACCATTTACTTTAATTATGTGACTCTACAAAATTCATAAATAGGAGACTATACAGACGGACTATACAGTCCCAGTAGATTATAGATTTTCTTCTTACATGTTCCTGAACTTTGAAGTCAATTGAATTTAAATGATGAACTAAATCAGAATATTTTTCTTTAATCTCCAAGAAGAGGATTATGTTCTCTTCGGATGCTTTATTCTTTTATCTATTGGGGCCTGACATGACCGAGAGCTTAATGTCCAAGACTATGTGTGGTATTCTCAGGGGCACCGATTTCCCTGCAGTAACTGTACATTAACAAGAATTTCAACATAAAATGTATCACGGAGAGAAAACCTGAATTATTCGATCTCAATTAAATTGATGAAAAGAAATGAAAGAGACTGAACACAATGAAAAAAAATCTGTATTCCCAAAAAACAACATTCAAAGCTTATAACAAGTGTACCTTATGGGTGTCTTTACTAGAGATATATTAGAATAATGTATTTAAATCAAGACAATATCATTAAATTTATTTGTGAATCTAATGTATATCTTAAATCATTCTCAAAAACATGCCATTGTCTATGAAAAACAGCAACGCTATTCTTTTAGGATTGATGACGTGATTGACGACCTCTCTCGCTACAAAATAAGGGTCATTAACCTTCAAGTAAAACCTAGTCTGCCTAGTTCTATATAGTATTTTCCAATTTACAGGACTATTTCCCACTATAAAGTTCATATGACACCTTATCTATTCAGTAAGTAATTAGCCTGAGAAGTTCGTGGCTCCCTTGAATAACATTCTATGCTAAAATTAAATGTTGAGCCTCAAACGTAATGTGAGGTACTCACTTCATTAGGCTGGCTTGTCCAAGACATATACAACGGGAAATGTTCCTTCTCTGAAGACTCCTCTGTGACTCAGTGATAAGTGTGAGGATCTAACGTGCTCAAAATCGGGTTTTGACGCCCATGTTGAGCAAATCACAGATAGCCCATTGTGTAACTTTGTTCTCAATAAGAAACTAAACAAAAATACACTATTTCTCTCTAGAGGACTCAGCTTTCGAGACTTCAACTTGATCCAATGAATAACTCAGCTCTTTACCAAGTTTGAAACGTTGCTGGACCATTCAAACTCAAGGTCAGGTTTTGTATCACCTGTTCTTGAGTCAGATATTCTAGGTAGTGACCTGCCTGAAATTCTTCAGGAAATGGTCCAAATTTTCTCTTGCCCACATTTAAACACTTGAGTGTTATTTATTTAGCCCTATTACAACTTTCACTAATGGAGTTTTGGTAACATCAGACAGAAACATCCTAAACATTGGAGTGGGGCGCAGTTGTTATGGACAGACACCCCTACACTCAGACAACTCTTAGGATCTTACCCTTGAGTTACAAGATGACAAGTTACTCATGGATACCCTGGCAATATCTCCAATTACGGAGAGGCTCACCATAGCCCCACAGATTTTCACATTCACCGTTTTAAGTTGGGTGTTTTTCACCAGTTGCACATCTAGTCTCTATAGGATTCTTATAGGTGCCATTGACAAGAGCCAGGGCTGATCTACTCTCGTTGGTAAAAGTTTTGAACTCCTATAGAGATAACAGTTTTGCCAGACCATACACCATGACAATTCATCAGTTCCTCTTATGTCTGAGGTTAAATATTAGATGGAGAACCCGATCTGCCATTCTGGTTGCATAAGTTTCAGATACTTCTCCTTTTAGCTTCTGTGAACACAGCAAGAAAGCATCAACAAAAATCTGATGTTCAGAAAAGGACTTCTTCTAGATTTGACAACTGTATCTGACATCTGTCACTCCCCAGTTCCTAACTCTTCATCCTAGTCACGAGTCCGTCAATTCCTTCCAAATGTCATTTTCTTAAACTTCAAACTTAGACTCATTATCTGAAGAATTCAGAAGACCACAGGTAGTTACACTTATGTGTGTAAAAATAAATAACTCCTCGTAAACAAATACTATGGCCACAGCACCATTTTTAAGACTATGTTTGCAATATCTACCTAAATTTTAAATAATTATATATTAAAGTTACACATAACACGTTATTTAGTTGCTCCAGAGCTTTATTACATCGATTTAGATCAAATGTTCTGTATAAACACACAACTACAAACATTGTTAAACTTAAAATGAAAACAAAAAATGTTGGCTGGGCACAATTATTCATTCCTTGTAAATATATTTTTGTTTTCGTTGTCTTGCAGAAGTTTTTCACTGTTGTTGTTCTTTTGTTGTTTATATTACAAAAACTCTTTGATCAAAAACTTTTTATTCTCAACATGTTTATATCGAGCTGCGCGTGACCTATTAATTATCGTGCCATTGCTACGAATCGAAAAGGCCAAGAATCAGGCTTGTGATATTCTGCTGCACGGTCAACGTTTTCAATTGTGGACGCGATATAGAAGTGACAGTCAACCCTGTTATTCTATTAGGTGTAGCGGTACAGGCAATGAGTGCTAATGACCTGCCCTCCATCTCGTTCTAAATTTTGGTGTATGACCCTGTTTAACCTGCCCCTCCAGTGGCACAGCGGTATGTCTGTGGGCTTACAGCGCTAGAAACTGGTTTCGATACCCGTGGGGGCAGAGAACAGTAGCCCATTTTGTAACGTTGTGCTTAACTTCAAAATAACAACAACAAGCGTTATATAAGGTGCCGCTTAGGTTAACAATTCCAATTCTTTGTCACAGCACATCATATCCGCGGTGGGTAGGTCACGGATAGCCTATTTTGTCGCTTTGCGCTTAACAACAAACAGAACTTTGTATATTCGCAAGTATACTTTACAGTTAATTAGTGTAAATATGACTCATTTGTTTTCCAGGAAAGTTCCTATATGCGCAAGAATAACTTTTGACAAATCTGAACCAATGTAAATGGTAACAGCAAACGCCTAAGCTGAATTTATAAGAAAAACTTTTATTTATTTATTTATTTTTTCTTTTTGGTCAAAATAAAGTTCAAATACTGTGTAGAATAATCGGCTATAATATGATTCATGATCTATGTATTATTTCACATTTATTGATCTTACGGTAGATAAATCACACTAGGTCACGACTATAATATGTGACCTAGTGTGATTTATCTACCGTAAGATCAATAAACGTGAAATAATACATAGATCATGAATATTTATGCTGTTACATAGGAAAGTTTTCGAGAGTGCACGTTGTAAGATAATTTAATAGTCGCTGATGAAGTAATAGGTGATTTTTAATTATGATATTGCACATATTTGATATTTTTCTTTTATCTAGTTGTTCTTATCAGGATTTTTTTTTTTTTACATCCAAATTAATACATGTGCATAACAATGAAAGTTAGAATCTGATAGGTTTTAATTCAGATGCCGAAGATATATTAACTTTAATAGACGTATTCACACCATTTTTAATCTAAATTGTCAATTATTTCATTAAGTTATGTGAATTAAAAAGGACAACACGGTCTATAAACAAAATGAATTAAACCACATGTAACACTTTGATTAATGGGAACTTGTCAGCACGTGGAGGAACCTCGTCTTTAACTGTGATGCAACCAACAATAACAAAGCTTTGATCCAGAATGTGTACTTATTCAGTACGTTGCAATTTATCTAAGATTCCTGACTTATTATATAATGTAGTAATGCCTTATTTTTGACATCGATTTGCTTCTCAAATTCAGAGATTGTAACGATTTGTGATTCATTAACATCGCGTGTCAGTAAGAGCAGTACTGATTAGTAATTCGGGTGATTCAGCGTTGCATACTTTCATGATCAAAAAATTTAGTGATAAAGCTTATATCATAGACATTAACTACCTCAGTAGACGGTGGGTGACGTCAGAGTATAATCCTAACAAGCTCCCGAGATGAATTATTTTTGAAATAAATATTCGTTCAAATAACTGTTAGCACTAACAAGCAAATGATCACATTCTACATGAACATCACTCAAATGTCTTACATAACCTCAGCACACAAAAACTTACAATATTAGGTAACTATGATCACATTCTACATGAACATCACTTAAATATCTTACATAACCTCAACACACAAAAACTTAGAATATTAGATAACTATGATCACATTCTACATGAACATCACTCAAATATCTTACATAACCTCAACACACAAAAACTTACAATATTAGATAACTATGATCACATTCTGCATGAACATCACTCAAATATCTTACATAACCTCAACACACAAAAACTTAGAATATTAGATAACTATGATCACATTCTACATGAACATCACTCAAATATCTTACATAACCTCAACACACAAAAACTTAGAATATTAGATAACTATGATCACATTCTGCATGAACATCACTCAAATATCTTACATAACCTCAACACAC